>NW_027480783.1:0-210601 GCF_051401765.1 Calliopsis andreniformis
TCTAAAGAGGTGCGAAGAGTTTTGGAAGCAATGCAACTAAATTAACTAAAATATAAATAATAGTAAACCGTGAAATTAAATAATAACGTACCAAGAAATGCATAAACTTTGAAGACGCTGTCAAAGCTAAAAACCATAAATAACGAATCTAGTAAATCATTATAACAGAATCCAAACAAATGACAGGTCGACTAGATGGATAACCTAACACCGCACAACCCAGTCTTCAGTTTCAGACGCTGGACAACCAAATTGGACAATTGGGGCCGCAGAAATCGACTTCAGAAGCAAAAAATTCAGAATGAATTTGCAGTTTTTCGATCCTAGGATAGGGTCAGATGCAGTGGACAGCAAAAGAAGGGTTATATTTACGTTCCTGACACCCTAGGCTTCCGTTAGAGGCGCTGCTCAACCAGATCGGACAATTAGGGCCGCTGAAATCGACATGAGAATCATAAGATTGAGAATAAATAAGCAGTTTTTCCATTCTATGGCAGGTTTGGACGCAATAAAAGGCAAAGTAATGTTTATACTTACGTTCCGCACAACCCAGGCTGCAGTTTGAGCCGCTGCTCAGCCATATCGGACAAGTAGGGCCGCTGAAATTGACTCCAGAAGCACAAAATTCGGAATGAATTTGAAGTTTTTCGATCATAGGATAGGTTCAGATGCAATGGAAAGCAAAATAATGTTTATATTTACGTTCCGCACAACCTAGGCTTCAGTTAGAGACGCTACTCAACCAGATCGGACAATTAGGGCCGCAGAAATCCATTTGAGAAGCATAAAATTGAGAACAAGTAAGCAGTTTTTCGATCTTATGATAGATACCGATACAGCGGATGGCAGAATAATGATTGTATTTAGTGTAATAGTAATTTAGTAATAATTTTAATTCCATAAACTTTAAAAATTTATATGCTCATACACTAAAATATAAAGATTTAACAAAAAATTAATCATGATAAAAAATTTTTATTCTTATTTTTCATCTATAATAATTATCTTTTTATCAGTATTTTCTCTCATATTAAACAATATATTTTTCATTTGACTAATTATAGAAATTACTAACTTAATTTTTTTATCATCATTAGCTATTTCAAAAAATATGAAAATTAGAGTTCTTTATTTTTTTATTTCATTTATTAGAAGATCTCTAATTTTAACGGGAATTTTATTTAATAATTTTAATGTATACTCATCAATCCTAATAATAATGGGAACTTCATTAAAATTAGGGATTATTCCATTTAATGCTTGATTTAATTTTATATTTAAATCAATTAATTTCATAAATGCATTCTTATTAATAACATTCATAAAATTAATTCCTTTTATTCTTTTAATAAATTCAATCCCGATAAAAGAATTATTAATTATAATTACTCTAAATTTAATTGTATCACCTCTATTAATATTAAATAAAAATTCTTTAATACTAATAATATCATTTTCTTCAATTTATCAAACTTCATTAATAATAACATTAATATATTTAAATTTGTATATTTTTATTCTTTACTTCATCATATATTCAGTATTATCATATAATATAATCTATTTAATCATAGATATAAAATTAGAAAATAAAATAGAAATAATAATCTTTAACAATAAATCAAAACTTACATTTTCTTATTTATTACTAACATATATATTTATTCCACCAATAGGAGTATTTTCTTTAAAATGATTAGTGTTAGAGAACTTAGTAATTAAACTTAATGGTTTTAATCTTATCCTATCTATCGTTATTGTAATATCAAGACTATTAATAATTTGAAATTATTTAAATTTTATTAATAATAATTTATTCAATAAAAATTACTCAAATATATTCTTAAAATACAAATATATAGATATGTGAATTTTATTAATTATAACTATTATAGTAATTATATTTAGAATCATATACATTTACTTTAAAATCTAATTTCTGAAAAATTATATTTTATTTTTAAATTTGCAATTTAATATTTTGTTTAAATTATAGAAATTATATTAATAGTATTAGAAAATTTTATTTTCATAAATAAATTTACAATTTATTCCTTTTATCAGACATAATACTCTAATACTTTATTTAAAGATTTTAAGTTAATTTTAAACTATTAATCTTCAAAATTAAAAATATAAATTTAATTTTATAAATCTTAATTTCTTCGTGAATGAAAAAATGATTATACTCCACTAATCATAAAAATATTGGCATATTATATTTTATATTCGCTATATGATCAGGAATAATTGGTTCATCAATAAGATTTATTATTCGATTAGAATTAAGAAGACAGGGGCATGAATTAAAAATGATCAGATTTATAATTCAATTGTAACGTCTCATGCTTTTGTTATAATTTTTTTTATGGTTATACCATTCATAATTGGAGATTTTGGGAACTGATTAGTTCCCTTAATGATTGGAGCTCCAGATATGGCATTCCCACGAATAAACAATATAAGATTTTGATTACTACCTCCTTCAATTTTTTCATTATTAATAAGAAATTATTTAAATTCAGGATCAGGCACAGGATGAACAATTTACCCTCCATTATCATCATTTATATACCACCCATCATCATCTACCGATCTAACAATTTTTTCCCTTCATATCGCCGGAGTATCATCAATCATAGGGGCTATTAATTTTTTAGTGACAATTTTCAATATAATAAATTATTCGCTACAATATGATCAAATACCTTTATTCCCATGATCAGTTATAATTACAGCAATTTTACTTTTACTATCACTACCTGTTCTTGCTGGAGCAATTACAATACTTTTATCAGATCGAAATTTAAATTCTTCTTTTTTTACCCTATAGGAGGGGGTGACCCAATTTTATACCAACACTTATTTTGATTCTTTGGACATCCAAAAGTTTATATTCTAATTCTTCCAGGATTTGGACTAATCTCACATATTATTTTAAACGAAAGAGGTAAAAAAGCAACATTTGGAAACATAGGAATAGTATACGCGATACTAGGAATTGGTTTTCTAGGATTTATTGTATGAGCACATCACATATTTACTGTTGGAATAGATGTAGATACTCGCGCTTATTTCACATCAGCAACTATAATTACTGCCATTCCCACTGGCATTAAAGTTTTTAGATGACTAGCAACATTCCATGGATCAAAAGCTTACGCAAATCCAACAACTTTATGATCTATGGGATTTATTTTTTTGTTTACAATAGGAGGATTAACAGGAATTATATTATCAAATTCATCTATTCATATTTTACTTCATGATACATACTATGTTGTAGGACATTTTCATTATGTACTTTCAATAGGAGCAGTATTTAGAATTATTGCAAGATTATTTCACTGATATCCTTTAATTACTGGCTTAACACTAAACAAAAAATTTCTTAAAATTCAATTTTATTTTATATTTATTGGAGTAAATGTAACATTCTTCCCTCAACATTTTTTAGGATTAATAGGAATACCACGACGATATTCAGATTACCCTGACGCGTATTACTGTTGAAATTTTTTACCTTCACTAGGATCATTAATTTCAATTAATAGAATAATAATATTTATTTTTATTATATTAGAAAGATTTATAGTAAAACGATTAATTTTACTTAAATATTTTCAAAATTCACTCGAATGATTACAAAACTATCCCCCATTTGAACACTCATTTAATGAAATTCCTTTGATTTTTAAAAAAGAAAATAAAAAAAATAAAATTTAATTTTAAACTTATAAAATTTATAAATTAAAAATTAAATTTAATATGGCAGATTAGTGCGATGAATTTAAGCTTCATATATAAAGATATATTTCATTTATTAAGAATTGCTACATGAAATATATTTTCACTTCAAGATCCTAACTCTCCTTTTGCTGATAATTTAGTTGTATTTTATAATATTACTATATATAATATTATCAATAATTATTTCGATAACATTATTTATAATAATAAATATCATTTTAAGAAAATTTAGAAATCGATTTTTATTAGAAAATAATTTAATTGAAATTATTTGAACTATTTTTCCAATAATTGTATTAATAATTATTGCATTTCCATCATTAAAAACTCTTTATTTTGTTGATGAAATATGGACATTCTCATATTTTACAATTAAAGCTATTGGTCATCAATGATATTGAAGATATGAATATCCAGAATTTTATTTAAATTATGATTCTTTTATAATCAATGATTATTCAAATTTAAGATTATTTCGACTATTAGATGTAGATAATCGAATTATTATTCCATTTAAAACCCCAATTCCTTTAATTACAACATCTGTTGATGTAATTCACTCATGAACAATTCCATCCTTAGGAATAAAAATAGATGCAACTCCAGGACGACTTAATCAAATAATATTATTTACATACCGACCAGGATTATTTTTTGGCCAATGTTCAGAAATTTGTGGAACAAATCATAGATTTATACCTATCGTAGTAGAATCAACATCAATAAATGATTTTGGAAATTGATTACTTAGAATAATAACTTTATAAAATCCTAAGATAAAAAATTAGTTAAACATATAACATTAAATTGTCAATTTAAAATTATTAATTTTTTAATATTTTTTATTTATATTTTATTTAACAATAATAATTTAATCATTAGATGTCTGAAATGAAAGAATTGGTCTCTTAAACCATATTATAGTATAAATTCGATATACTTCTAATGGCCAATATTTAAATATTTTTTTATACCACAGATAAAACCAATATTATGATCAATTCTTCTATTTTTCACATTAAGAATTATTTACATTATAATCATTAATCTTCATTATTTATTTATTAATTTTTCTCCATATAAAAATAAAAAGAAAATATTAAAAAATAAGAATAAAAATTTATGAAAGTGAATATGATAAACCTATTATCAATTTTCGACCCATCTACATATATTATACTTATAATAAATTGAATTAGTTTATTACTACCATTAATAATGATACCAATAATATATTGATTTATTCTCTCTCGTTTAAATATATTATGAATTAAACTTATAATAATAATTTACAATGAATTTAAATTACTAATTAGTTACAAATATATATTTAATATAATTATTTTCTTAAGAATACTAATAATAATTATACTTTATAATTTAATAGGATTAATACCATATACTTTCACTCCTACAAGTCACTTATCAATTAATTTATCATTAACAATATCAATATGATTAACATATATATTTTACGGTTGAACTATAAATTCAGAA
Organism: Calliopsis andreniformis; assembly: GCF_051401765.1. Lineage (NCBI taxonomy): Eukaryota > Metazoa > Arthropoda > Insecta > Hymenoptera > Andrenidae > Calliopsis > Calliopsis andreniformis. The sequence goes on from NW_027480783.1 coordinate 5,248, forward strand.
AAGATATTAATTCATTTAGTACCACTAAATACACCTTTAATATTAATAAATTTTATAGTATTAATTGAAACAATCAGAAACATTATTCGTCCATGAGCATTATCAATTCGACTAACAGCTAATATATTAGCAGGATATTTACTTTTAACTTTACTAGGATCGTCAATAGAAAGTTCCTGATTAATTATTATTCCATTTATAATCATTATTCAAAATATATTATTTATTCTAGAAATCTCAGTTTTATTTATTCAATCGTATGTAATTTCCATTCTTAGACTTCTATACTTTAATGAATCTAATCATTAAAATCATTAAATTAAAAAAAAATTGTTTATCTTAAATAAACACTAAAACAAATGAAAAATCATCCATTTCATCTAGTAACACCCAGGCCTTGACCAATAATATTATCTATTAATTTAATAAATTTATTAATAAGAGCTATTATAATTTTTCAATTTAAAATTAATTGAATTCTATTTATATCATTAATTACTATATTATTTACTATAGCACAATGATGACGAGATGTAATTCGTGAAAGAACATTTCAAGGAATGCACTCATATATAGTATTAGATTTAATAAAATTAGGAAAGTGTTTGGTGTTGTGGTGCATTATATTTGAAATATTTACAGAGATTTCAAGAAAATATAAGTGTGAAACAAGATAAAACTATCTTTGAATCAAACTGAAGAATTTAAAAATTCATAAAGGTATGTATAAGTTAATAGAGAGACGTGGAATAGACAAAATTATTGGTACGGAGCCAAATAGGTTATGTGAACAGGTGAAACAGGCTAAAGAGATTAGCATAATTAGATATTGAAAGGAACAATTATGCAGTTAATTATAAAATCGTGTTAGAGGATATATTGTATTGTAATTGTGAAAGATTTCCTCACCACCCTAGGGGTATTTATCATGGCGCGTTACCCTTTTTTTATTATAATGGGTGGTTCGCCAATAGTCATGTCATCCCACTTTCTAAAATGAAATTAATTTTAAATAAAACATAACAAAAACATAATTTTTGTATTCATTATAAAATAAAGTATTACATTTTGAAATAATAATAATAGATAATCTTGAATAATATTAATAAGAAAACATAACAAAACGTACTCTTCAAATACTACCAGTAAAACCTTAAATCTTGTGAAATAGTACATACTAAGCAAATAAATAAAACTCTATTAATGTATTAAAACATATTGAAAAGAATAAGTTGAATATATATACATCAAAATTGATGTTTTAAGAAAAGTGAAATTAAAAGAACATCGTTGAAAATCTAGTTCCTATTAAAAAGTTTTTAATTTTCGATTTTTAGAAGAGATGTCTGCACGCCTTTCCAACTGACTATTATTTACAGTTAATGCAATATACAATAATAAGTAATAATACAATAAATTATATTCTTTCGTTCAGTAAGTGGTGTAAGTTTAATACAACAACAGAAATAATGAATAAACGAGGATAAATATTGATAAATATATATAAAATATAAGTATCATTAAATAATCAGCGGTTTGTTGTTCGTGTTGAGTTTTATTTGGCTTTAGGATAAACATCAGAGTGTCATATATAATTAATCACTTGATAAATTTTACTAAGTAATTTGTAAATGTTTTCATTCAAAATGTCAAAATTGATTCGGAAAGACCCTTTTCAATTTCATTATTAATTTTATACATCGATTTAAGTAAAAAAGTATACCTAATCTTATAAAAATATGATAAAAAATATATTCCTTTCAGGAAAAAGATAAATTTATTAAATAAAAATTTTTGGGGGTGTTTATTAGGATAATAAAATAATAAATAACCAAAATAAATCCGTAATAAATAAATAAATAAGATAAATATTTTATCATAAAAATTCAATAAGATAATGTAAACTTTAAAGATTAGATAAAAAATAAGTATTCCCATAAAAATAACTATAATAAACAAAAAGGAAATACATAAATTAATGTATAAAGATTCATAATATACTCTGTAGGTAACATTTTTAAATTCAAAAGGATAAAAGATTCATAAAACTAAACGAAATGAGTATCTTAGTGTAAACACCATAGATATATAAAATATACAAAATATTGTAATTCTAATATCTCTATTAATAAAGAAATATTCAATAATTATATCCTTAGAGAGAAAACCTGACAAAAAGAAACACCCGCATAGACTTAATTTTCCAATTAATAGAACTATACCATTTAAAGGTATTAAAATTCTCATAGAATTAAAATTTCGAATATCTTGGTTATTATTAGATCTATGAATAAATCTTCTTGCACATATAAATATTATTGATTTAAATAAAGCATGAATAACTAAATGAAAGAAGGCTAAATCCACTAACCCTACAGATAAAATTCTTATTATTAATCCTAACTGACTTAAAGTTGATAGGGCAATAATTTTCTTTAAATCGTATTCAAAATTAGCAATAGAACTAGCCATAAATATAGTAAAGATTGAGATAAATAAAATAACGTTATTATTTATTGTAAACACTAAACTGTAATAATGGATTAATAAATAAACCCCTGCAGTAACTAAGGTTGAAGAATGAACTAAAGTAGAAATAGGGGTTGGAGCTATTATAGCTGCAGGTAACCATAAAGAAAAGGGTATTTGAGCTCTTTTAGTTAAAGCGCTTAAAAATATGAAAAATATTATAAATCTATCTATTTCATAAAATATTAAATTTCACGACCCATTTGCGGAATTTGAAACAATCAATATTAAAAATCCAATATCTCCAACCCGATTACATACAATTGTTAAAACTCCAGAATTAAAAGCTCTATATCTTTGATAATAAATAATTAAACCAAAAGAAATTAAACCTAGCCCATCCCATCCTAATAAAATTGATAAAACTCTGGGACTTAAAATTATTAAACATATTGATAGAATAAATAAAATTAATAAATAAAAAAACCGACAAATTCTTTTATCTGACCTTATATATTCAATTCTGTAAATTATTACGCATGAGGAAATAATAGAAACAACTCCGATAAATATTAATCTAATAAAATCCAAATAAATAATTATTCTAAATTTTATACAAAACAAATTTATTAAATCCCATTCTAAAATAATTACATATTTAGATGTATATAAATATAGGCCTAAAAATAGATATAGTATTCCAGAAAATAGTATGAATAAACTAATTAAAAACATTTTTATGATAATTTAAAATATAAATACATATATCATTGACACCACAAGTCAATATTTTAATTAAACTATTTAAATAAAATATATTTAAAATTAATATGAAAAAATAATTAAATTTAAAAATATAAAATTTAGGGGAATTCAATGCATCAATAAAATATAATAATCTAAAATATTAGCATTAAAAATCTTTAAAAAGAAATTTATTTTTCCATGTTGAACATAAATATATAAATATAATGAATAACAAAATCTAAGAAAACAATAAAAAATTAATAAATAAATCAAATATTTGAATCATAAATAAATAATTATTAACAAAAATACCTCACCAACTAAGTTTAATGAAACAGGAGCAGATATATTAGATGTACAAAATATAAATCAAAATATAGATATTGGAGGCATTAACGCTATTATCCCCTTATTTAAAAATATAATCCGTCTCCCTGAAGATTTATAACACAAATTTACTGAATAAAATAAACCCGAAGAACATAATCCATGAGCAATTATAATAATATAACTACCTACAAATCCTAAAAGTATTTCAGTTATTATAGATCTTAATAAAATTCTTATATGAATTACTGAAGAATAAGCTACCAAAATCTTTATATCAATTTGACGTAAACATAAAATTGAAACAATTAACCCCCCAATTAATCTAAATACTAAAATTACCAAATTTACAAAATAAAAATTAGAATAAAAAATATATATAAATCGCAATAAACCATATGTTCCTAATTTTAATAAAATAGCTGCTAAAATTATTGATCCAAACACAGGGGCTTCAACATGAGCTTTTAATAATCATCCATGTAATATAAATATAGGAATTTTCACTAAAAATGAACTTAATATATAAATAAATATAAAAATATTTAAATTATAATCTATTATTTCTATTAAATTTATTAGCGCTAAATTATTCAAATAAATAATAATTAATAAAAAAACCAGTAAGGGAAATGAAAAAAATATTGTATAAAACATCAGATAATAACCAGCTAATAATCGTATGTTACCTGTCCCTCATTTTACAATAATTAAACATATAATAATTAACCTTACCTCAAAAAAGAAATAAAATATTAAAAAATTTATTGTTAAAAATGTAAAATATAAAACAATCAACAAAATCAAATTTAAATTAAAACAAATTCTAGATAAATTTATTAACAAAATCAAATTAAAAATTCATAAATTTAAAATAACTAATATAAATGAAAAAAAATTAAAGCCAAAATTAAACCTAATTGTGTTTCAATATATTTCATTTCTAAAATTGAATAATAATATAAATCTAATAAACATCAAAATAAAAATGTAAATTTTAAAAATTTATTTAAATTATAAAGAAAAAATAATATCAAAATTATTAAAAAAGCTTTTATCATGTTAAATTTAATATTGAAATTCTTTGATTCCCATAAAAATAAGTACAATTAACTAAAATTCTCAAACCAATAACTCTATCGCACACAGAAAATACTATAAAATATATGAAAATTCATTCATTAGAATAAATTTCAAACATAAAGATTATTGATAGTATAGAAATTACAAAAAATTGTATACTAATCAATATTATCAATAAATCACTCTTAAAAACGAAAATCAACATAAAATTTAATAAAATTAAAATAAGTGAATAAGCAATAAAATAAAATCATTATTTTAGTTAAATAGTTTAATCTAAAACATAAATCTTGTAAATTTAAAATATCATATAATAATTTTAACTAATTAACCACAAAATATTTTATTATACAAAATACATAATAATTTTATTTTCAAAAAAAATTAAATAGATAATTATCATTAATCTCCAAAATTAATATTTAAATTAAACTACTTTTTGAATAAAATAAAATAAAATAAAATGATAATATATATTAAATATATATCAAAATAGCAGAATATTTTGTTGGTGTCGAATTTTGATTTCAAACGAACAACAAATTGAAAATTAGTTTGTAATTTATACGATAGAACCTAATAGATAATAAGAAATAAACTTACATCAAAGGTTAATAAGGAAGTAACTAGTAAAGTTAGATAAGGTCCATAATTATCTAAAATAATATTTATTTCAATCAATAAAATAAATCATTAATCTTATAATAAAATTAAATTAATCATTAATCATTAAACGCCTTCTGTGTACTAGCAAGATTTCCACCCATTTTGGTAAAGATCAAAGTAAGAAAAGAACTTTATGAAATAAAAGAAAAGGATAATGCTAGAAATAGTAAAATTAAAAATTTAGCCAGAGTAACAAGGAACGATAATAAATTAAGATGTCACAAACCTCGTTATAACGAAGAAGCATACACAGATGAATAATTCAATAAGAAATTAATAGAAAGTTACGTATCTAGCCTTACACAAGGGAAAGGAAAATATGAACAAGACCTGGAAAAAGAAATCAAATTAACTAAGGAGAATACAATCAGAGAATGGCAAAATATATGAGAGGAATCTAACACAGGAATCTGGACTAAAAGGCTGATTAGAGATATTGAGAAATGGGTCACAAGAAAGCACGGGTATGTAAATTTTTATACCACACAGATACTTACAGGTCATGGTTGCTTCAACCAATATACGAAAAAGAAATAGGTGAATACCAAACGGATCACTGCTGGTACAGCTGTCAAACACAAGATGATGCGCAACCCACTCTGCTTTACTGTAAGAAATGGAAAGATCAAAGGCAAAAATTAACGCACAATCTAGAAATTAATATCCAATGAGAGCCTAATGAGATAATTGATGCAATTATCCCAGACTAAAATAAATGGAACGCTTTCCAAAGTTTCTGTCCAGAAGTACTGAATAAAAGACAGGCCGATGAAAGAGTAACACAAAAGACTGAAAGAGAGAACACTACAATATGATAATCTATTGTACTGTAAGAATAAGATACATACCATCTATGGGTAACAAATTAAAAGTAAAACCCTCAGGAAGATAAATATAATATAATTTAACAGAAGCGAACGCAAACCTGAAACAGGAAAGAAATATTAACCTAATTAAAATATAGATAATAATTTCCACTTAATTAAAAATAGAGAGATTGTAAAACAATAAACGTGATATATTGTATTACAACAATATTAGTACAATAAGAGTCCTTACTAGTGAATGTAATCTAAAGAGGTGCGAAGAGTTTTGGAAGCAATGCAACTAAATTAACTAAAATATAAATAATAGTAAACCGTGAAATTAAATAATAACGTACCAAGAAATGCATAAACTTTGAAGACGCTGTCAAAGCTAAAAACCATAAATAACGAATCTAGTAAATCATTATAACAGAATCCAAACAAATGACAGGTCGACTAGATGGATAACCTAACACCGCACAACCCAGTCTTCAGTTTCAGACGCTGGACAACCAAATTGGACAATTGGGGCCGCAGAAATCGACTTCAGAAGCAAAAAATTCAGAATGAATTTGCAGTTTTTCGATCCTAGGATAGGGTCAGATGCAGTGGACAGCAAAAGAAGGGTTATATTTACGTTCCTGACACCCTAGGCTTCCGTTAGAGGCGCTGCTCAACCAGATCGGACAATTAGGGCCGCTGAAATCGACATGAGAATCATAAGATTGAGAATAAATAAGCAGTTTTTCCATTCTATGGCAGGTTTGGACGCAATAAAAGGCAAAGTAATGTTTATACTTACGTTCCGCACAACCCAGGCTGCAGTTTGAGCCGCTGCTCAGCCATATCGGACAAGTAGGGCCGCTGAAATTGACTCCAGAAGCACAAAATTCGGAATGAATTTGAAGTTTTTCGATCATAGGATAGGTTCAGATGCAATGGAAAGCAAAATAATGTTTATATTTACGTTCCGCACAACCTAGGCTTCAGTTAGAGACGCTACTCAACCAGATCGGACAATTAGGGCCGCAGAAATCCATTTGAGAAGCATAAAATTGAGAACAAGTAAGCAGTTTTTCGATCTTATGATAGATACCGATACAGCGGATGGCAGAATAATGATTGTATTTAGTGTAATAGTAATTTAGTAATAATTTTAATTCCATAAACTTTAAAAATTTATATGCTCATACACTAAAATATAAAGATTTAACAAAAAATTAATCATGATAAAAAATTTTTATTCTTATTTTTCATCTATAATAATTATCTTTTTATCAGTATTTTCTCTCATATTAAACAATATATTTTTCATTTGACTAATTATAGAAATTACTAACTTAATTTTTTTATCATCATTAGCTATTTCAAAAAATATGAAAATTAGAGTTCTTTATTTTTTTATTTCATTTATTAGAAGATCTCTAATTTTAACGGGAATTTTATTTAATAATTTTAATGTATACTCATCAATCCTAATAATAATGGGAACTTCATTAAAATTAGGGATTATTCCATTTAATGCTTGATTTAATTTTATATTTAAATCAATTAATTTCATAAATGCATTCTTATTAATAACATTCATAAAATTAATTCCTTTTATTCTTTTAATAAATTCAATCCCGATAAAAGAATTATTAATTATAATTACTCTAAATTTAATTGTATCACCTCTATTAATATTAAATAAAAATTCTTTAATACTAATAATATCATTTTCTTCAATTTATCAAACTTCATTAATAATAACATTAATATATTTAAATTTGTATATTTTTATTCTTTACTTCATCATATATTCAGTATTATCATATAATATAATCTATTTAATCATAGATATAAAATTAGAAAATAAAATAGAAATAATAATCTTTAACAATAAATCAAAACTTACATTTTCTTATTTATTACTAACATATATATTTATTCCACCAATAGGAGTATTTTCTTTAAAATGATTAGTGTTAGAGAACTTAGTAATTAAACTTAATGGTTTTAATCTTATCCTATCTATCGTTATTGTAATATCAAGACTATTAATAACTTGAAATTATTTAAATTTTATTAATAATAATTTATTCAATAAAAATTACTCAAATATATTCTTAAAATACAAATATATAGATATGTGAATTTTATTAATTATAACTATTATAGTAATTATATTTAGAATCATATACATTTACTTTAAAATCTAATTTCTGAAAAATTATATTTTATTTTTAAATTTGCAATTTAATATTTTGTTTAAATTATAGAAATTATATTAATAGTATTAGAAAATTTTATTTTCATAAATAAATTTACAATTTATTCCTTTTATCAGACATAACACTCTAATACTTTATTTAAAGATTTTAAGTTAATTTTAAACTATTAATCTTCAAAATTAAAAATATAAATTTAATTTTATAAATCTTAATTTCTTCGTGAATGAAAAAATGATTATACTCCACTAATCATAAAAATATTGGCATATTATATTTTATATTCGCTATATGATCAGGAATAATTGGTTCATCAATAAGATTTATTATTCGATTAGAATTAAGAAGACAGGGGCATGAATTAAAAATGATCAGATTTATAATTCAATTGTAACGTCTCCTGCTTTTGTTATAATTTTTTTTATGGTTATACCATTCATAATTGGAGATTTTGGGAACTGATTAGTTCCCTTAATGATTGGAGCTCCAGATATGGCATTTCCACGAATAAACAATATAAGATTTTGATTACTACCTCCTTCAATTTTTTCATTATTAATAAGAAATTATTTAAATTCAGGATCAGTCACAGGATGAACAATTTACCCTCCATTATCATCATTTATATACCACCCATCATCATCTACCGATCTAACAATTTTTTCCCTTCATATCGCCGGAGTATCATCAATCATAGGGGCTATTAATTTTTTAGTGACAATTTTCAATATAATAAATTATTCGCTACAATATGATCAAATACCTTTATTCCCATGATCAGTTATAATTACAGCAATTTTACTTTTACTATCACTACCTGTTCTTGCTGGAGCAATTACAATACTTTTATCAGATCGAAATTTAAATTCTTCTTTTTTTACCCTATAGGAGGGGGTGACCCAATTTTATACCAACACTTATTTTGATTCTTTGGACATCCAAAAGTTTATATTCTAATTCTTCCAGGATTTGGACTAATCTCACATATTATTTTAAACGAAAGAGGTAAAAAAGCAACATTTGGAAACATAGGAATAGTATACGCAATACTAGGAATTGGTTTTCTAGGATTTATTGTATGAGCACATCACATATTTACTGTTGGAATAGATGTAGATACTCGCGCTTATTTCACATCAGCAACTATAATTACTGCCATTCCCACTGGCATTAAAGTTTTTAGATGACTAGCAACATTCCATGGATCAAAAGCTTACGCAAATCCAACAACTTTATGATCTATGGGATTTATTTTTTTGTTTACAATAGGAGGATTAACAGGAATTATATTATCAAATTCATCTATTCATATTTTACTTCATGATACATACTATGTTGTAGGACATTTTCATTATGTACTTTCAATAGGAGCAGTATTTAGAATTATTGCAAGATTATTTCACTGATATCCTTTAATTACTGGCTTAACACTAAACAAAAAATTTCTTAAAATTCAATTTTATTTTATATTTATTGGAGTAAATATAACATTCTTCCCTCAACATTTTTTAGGATTAATAGGAATACCACGACGATATTCAGATTACCCTGACGCGTATTACTGTTGAAATTTTTTACCTTCACTAGGATCATTAATTTCAATTAATAGAATAATAATATTTATTTTTATTATATTAGAAAGATTTATAGTAAAACGATTAATTTTACTTATATATTTTCAAAATTCACTCGAATGATTACAAAACTATCCCCCATTTGAACACTCATTTAATGAAATTCCTTTGATTTTTAAAAAAGAAAATAAAAAAAATAAAATTTAATTTTAAACTTATAAAATTTATAAATTAAAAATTAAATTTAATATGGCAGATTAGTGCGATGAATTTAAGCTTCATATATAAAGATATATTTCATTTATTAAGAATTGCTACATGAAATATATTTTCACTTCAAGATCCTAACTCTCCTTTTGCTGATAATTTAGTTGTATTTTATAATATTACTATATATAATATTATCAATAATTATTTCGATAACATTATTTATAATAATAAATATCATTTTAAGAAAATTTAGAAATCGATTTTTATTAGAAAATAATTTAATTGAAATTATTTGAACTATTTTTCCAATAATTGTATTAATAATTATTGCATTTCCATCATTAAAAACTCTTTATTTTGTTGATGAAATATGGACATTCTCATATTTTACAATTAAAGCTATTGGTCATCAATGATATTGAAGATATGAATATCCAGAATTTTATTTAAATTATGATTCTTTTATAATCAATGATTATTCAAATTTAAGATTATTTCGACTATTAGATGTAGATAATCGAATTATTATTCCATTTAAAACCCCAATTCCTTTAATTACAACATCTGTTGATGTAATTCACTCATGAACAATTCCATCCTTAGGAATAAAAATAGATGCAACTCCAGGACGACTTAATCAAATAATATTATTTACATACCGACCAGGATTATTTTTTGGCCAATGTTCAGAAATTTGTGGAACAAATCATAGATTTATACCTATCGTAGTAGAATCAACATCAATAAATGATTTTGGAAATTGATTACTTAGAATAATAACTTTATAAAATCCTAAGATAAAAAATTAGTTAAACATATAACATTAAATTGTCAATTTAAAATTATTAATTTTTTAATATTTTTTATTTATATTTTATTTAACAATAATAATTTAATCATTAGATGTCTGAAATGAAAGAATTGGTCTCTTAAACCATATTATAGTATAAATTCGATATACTTCTAATGGCCAATATTTAAATATTTTTTTATACCACAGATAAAACCAATATTATGATCAATTCTTCTATTTTTCACATTAAGAATTATTTACATTATAATCATTAATCTTCATTATTTATTTATTAATTTTTCTCCATATAAAAATAAAAAGAAAATATTAAAAAATAAGAATAAAAATTTATGAAAGTGAATATGATAAACCTATTATCAATTTTCGACCCATCTACATATATTATACTTATAATAAATTGAATTAGTTTATTACTACCATTAATAATGATACCAATAATATATTGATTTATTCTCTCTCGTTTAAATATATTATGAATTAAACTTATAATAATAATTTACAATGAATTTAAATTACTAATTAGTTACAAATATATATTTAATATAATTATTTTCTTAAGAATACTAATAATAATTATACTTTATAATTTAATAGGATTAATACCATATACTTTCACTCCTACAAGTCACTTATCAATTAATTTATCATTAACAATATCAATATGATTAACATATATATTTTACGGTTGAACTATAAATTCAGAAAAGATATTAATTCATTTAGTACCACTAAATACACCTTTAATATTAATAAATTTTATAGTATTAATTGAAACAATCAGAAACATTATTCGTCCATGAGCATTATCAATTCGACTAACAGCTAATATATTAGCAGGATATTTACTTTTAACTTTACTAGGATCGTCAATAGAAAGTTCCTGATTAATTATTATTCCATTTATAATCATTATTCAAAATATATTATTTATTCTAGAAATCTCAGTTTTATTTATTCAATCGTATGTAATTTCCATTCTTAGACTTCTATACTTTAATGAATCTAATCATTAAAATCATTAAATTAAAAAAAAATTGTTTATCTTAAATAAACACTAAAACAAATGAAAAATCATCCATTTCATCTAGTAACACCCAGGCCTTGACCAATAATATTATCTATTAATTTAATAAATTTATTAATAAGAGCTATTATAATTTTTCAATTTAAAATTAATTGAATTCTATTTATATCATTAATTACTATATTATTTACTATAGCACAATGATGACGAGATGTAATTCGTGAAAGAACATTTCAAGGAATGCACTCATATATAGTATTAGATTTAATAAAATTAGGAAAGTGTTTGGTGTTGTGGTGCATTATATTTGAAATATTTACAGAGATTTCAAGAAAATATAAGTGTGAAACAAGATAAAACTATCTTTGAATCAAACTGAAGAATTTAAAAATTCATAAAGGTATGTATAAGTTAATAGAGAGACGTGGAATAGACAAAATTATTGGTACGGAGCCAAATAGGTTATGTGAACAGGTGAAACAGGCTAAAGAGATTAGCATAATTAGATATTGAAAGGAACAATTATGCAGTTAATTATAAAATCGTGTTAGAGGATATATTGTATTGTAATTGTGAAAGATTTCCTCACCACCCTAGGGGTATTTATCATGGCGCGTTACCCTTTTTTTATTATAATGGGTGGTTCGCCAATAGTCATGTCATCCCACTTTCTAAAATGAAATTAATTTTAAATAAAACATAACAAAAACATAATTTTTGTATTCATTATAAAATAAAGTATTACATTTTGAAATAATAATAATAGATAATCTTGAATAATATTAATAAGAAAACATAACAAAACGTACTCTTCAAATACTACCAGTAAAACCTTAAATCTTGTGAAATAGTACATACTAAGCAAATAAATAAAACTCTATTAATGTATTAAAACATATTGAAAAGAATAAGTTGAATATATATACATCAAAATTGATGTTTTAAGAAAAGTGAAATTAAAAGAACATCGTTGAAAATCTAGTTCCTATTAAAAAGTTTTTAATTTTCGATTTTTAGAAGAGATGTCTGCACGCCTTTCCAACTGACTATTATTTACAGTTAATGCAATATACAATAATAAGTAATAATACAATAAATTATATTCTTTCGTTCAGTAAGTGGTGTAAGTTTAATACAACAACAGAAATAATGAATAAACGAGGATAAATATTGATAAATATATATAAAATATAAGTATCATTAAATAATCAGCGGTTTGTTGTTCGTGTTGAGTTTTATTTGGCTTTAGGATAAACATCAGAGTGTCATATATAATTAATCACTTGATAAATTTTACTAAGTAATTTGTAAATGTTTTCATTCAAAATGTCAAAATTGATTCGGAAAGACCCTTTTCAATTTCATTATTAATTTTATACATCGATTTAAGTAAAAAAGTATACCTAATCTTATAAAAATATGATAAAAAATATATTCCTTTCAGGAAAAAGATAAATTTATTAAATAAAAATTTTTGGGGGTGTTTATTAGGATAATAAAATAATAAATAACCAAAATAAATCCGTAATAAATAAATAAATAAAATAAATATTTTATCATAAAAATTCAATAAGATAATGTAAACTTTAAAGATTAGATAAAAAATAAGTATTCCCATAAAAATAACTATAATAAACAAAAAGGAAATACATAAATTAATGTATAAAGATTCATAATATACTCTGTAGGTAACATTTTTAAATTCAAAAGGATAAAAGATTCATAAAACTAAACGAAATGAGTATCTTAGTGTAAACACCATAGATATATAAAATATACAAAATATTGTAATTCTAATATCTCTATTAATAAAGAAATATTCAATAATTATATCCTTAGAGAGAAAACCTGACAAAAAGAAACACCCGCATAGACTTAATTTTCCAATTAATAGAACTATACCATTTAAAGGTATTAAAATTCTCATAGAATTAAAATTTCGAATATCTTGGTTATTATTAGATCTATGAATAAATCTTCTTGCACATATAAATATTATTGATTTAAATAAAGCATGAATAACTAAATGAAAGAAGGCTAAATCCACTAACCCTACAGATAAAATTCTTATTATTAATCCTAACTGACTTAAAGTTGATAGGGCAATAATTTTCTTTAAATCATATTCAAAATTAGCAATAGAACTAGCCATAAATATAGTAAAGATTGAGATAAATAAAATAACGTTATTATTTATTGTAAACACTAAACTGTAATAATGGATTAATAAATAAACCCCTGCAGTAACTAAGGTTGCAGAATGAACTAAAGTAGAAATAGGGGTTGGAGCTATTATAGCTGCAGGTAACCATAAAGAAAAGGGTATTTGAGCTCTTTTAGTTAAAGCGCTTAAAAATATGAAAAATATTATAAATCTATCTATTTCATAAAATATTAAATTTCACGACCCATTTGCGGAATTTGAAACAATCAATATTAAAAATCCAATATCTCCAACCCGATTACATACAATTGTTAAAACTCCAGAATTAAAAGCTCTATATCTTTGATAATAAATAATTAAACCAAAAGAAATTAAACCTAGCCCATCCCATCCTAATAAAATTGATAAAACTCTGGGACTTAAAATTATTAAACATATTGATAGAATAAATAAAATTAATAAATAAAAAAACCGACAAATTCTTTTATCTGACCTTATATATTCAATTCTGTAAATTATTACGCATGAGGAAATAATAGAAACAACTCCGATAAATATTAATCTAATAAAATCCAAATAAATAATTATTCTAAATTTTATACAAAACAAATTTATTAAATCCCATTCTAAAATAATTACATATTTAGATGTATATAAATATAGGCCTAAAAATAGATATAGTATTCCAGAAAATAGTATGAATATACTAATTAAAAACATTTTTATGATAATTTAAAATATAAATACATATATCATTGACACCACAAGTCAATATTTTAATTAAACTATTTAAATAAAATATATTTAAAATTAATATGAAAAAATAATTAAATTTAAAAATATAAAATTTAGGGGAATTCAATGCATCAATAAAATATAATAATCTAAAATATTAGCATTAAAAATCTTTAAAAAGAAATTTATTTTTCCATGTTGAACATAAATATATAAATATAATGAATAACAAAATCTAAGAAAACAATAAAAAATTAATAAATAAATCAAATATTTGAATCATAAATAAATAATTATTAACAAAAATACCTCACCAACTAAGTTTAATGAAACAGGAGCAGATATATTAGATGTACAAAATATAAATCAAAATATAGATATTGGAGGCATTAACGCTATTATCCCCTTATTTAAAAATATAATCCGTCTCCCTGAAGATTTATAACACAAATTTACTGAATAAAATAAATCCGAAGAACATAATCCATGAGCAATTATAATAATATAACTACCTACAAATCCTAAAAGTATTTCAGTTATTATAGATCTTAATAAAATTCTTATATGAATTACTGAAGAATAAGCTACCAAAATCTTTATATCAATTTGACGTAAACATAAAATTGAAACAATTAACCCCCCAATTAATCTAAATACTAAAATTACCAAATTTACAAAATAAAAATTAGAATAAAAAATATATATAAATCGCAATAAACCATATGTTCCTAATTTTAATAAAATAGCTGCTAAAATTATTGATCCAAACACAGGGGCTTCAACATGAGCTTTTAATAATCATCCATGTAATATAAATATAGGAATTTTCACTAAAAATGAACTTAATATATAAATAAATATAAAAATATTTAAATTATAATCTATTATTTCTATTAAATTTATTAGCGCTAAATTATTCAAATAAATAATAATTAATAAAAAAACCAGTAAGGGAAATGAAAAAAATATTGTATAAAACATCAGATAATAACCAGCTAATAATCGTATGTTACCTGTCCCTCATTTTACAATAATTAAACATATAATAATTAACCTTACCTCAAAAAAGAAATAAAATATTAAAAAATTTATTGTTAAAAATGTAAAATATAAAACAATCAACAAAATCAAATTTAAATTAAAACAAATTCTAGATAAATTTATTAACAAAATCAAATTAAAAATTCATAAATTTAAAATAACTAATATAAATGAAAAAAAATTAAAGCCAAAATTAAACCTAATTGTGTTTCAATATATTTCATTTCTAAAATTGAATAATAATATAAATCTAATAAACATCAAAATAAAAATGTAAATTTTAAAAATTTATTTAAATTATAAAGAAAAAATAATATCAAAATTATTAAAAAAGCTTTTATCATGTTAAATTTAATATTGAAATTCTTTGATTCCCATAAAAATAAGTACAATTAACTAAAATTCTCAAACCAATAACTCTATCGCACACAGAAAATACTATAAAATATATGAAAATTCATTCATTAGAATAAATTTCAAACATAAAGATTATTGATAGTATAGAAATTACAAAAAATTGTATACTAATCAATATTATCAATAAATCACTCTTAAAAACGAAAATCAACATAAAATTTAATAAAATTAAAATAAGTGAATAAGCAATAAAATAAAATCATTATTTTAGTTAAATAGTTTAATCTAAAACATAAATCTTGTAAATTTAAAATATCATATAATAATTTTAACTAATTAACCACAAAATATTTTATTATACAAAATACATAATAATTTTATTTTCAAAAAAAATTAAATAGATAATTATCATTAATCTCCAAAATTAATATTTAAATTAAACTACTTTTTGAATAAAATAAAATAAAATAAAATGATAATATATATTAAATATATATCAAAATAGCAGAATATTTTGTTGGTGTCGAATTTTGATTTCAAACGAACAGCAAATTGAAAATTAGTTTGTAATTTATACGATAGAACCTAATAGATAATAAGAAATAAACTTACATCAAAGGTTAATAAGGAAGTAACTGGTAAAGTTAGATAAGGTCCATAATTATCTAAAATAATATTTATTTCAATCAATAAAATAAATCATTATTCTTATAATAAAATTAAGTTAATCATTAATCATTAAACGCCTTCTGTGTACTAGCAAGATTTCCACCCATTTTGGTAAAGATCAAAGTAAGAAAAGAACTTTATGAAATAAAAGAAAAGGATAATGCTAGAAATAGTAAAATTAAAAATTTAGCCAGAGTAACAAGGAACGATAATAAATTAAGATGTCACAAACCTCGTTATAACGAAGAAGCATACACAGATGAATAATTCAATAAGAAATTAATAGAAAGTTACGTATCTAGCCTTACACAAGGGAAAGGAAAATATGAACAAGACCTGGAAAAAGAAATCAAATTAACTAAGGAGAATACAATCAAAGAATGGCAAAATATATGAGAGGAATCTAACACAGGAATCTGGACTAAAAGGCTGATTAGAGATATTGAGAAATGGGTCACAAGAAAGCACGGGTATGTAAATTTTTATACCACACAGATACTTACAGGTCATGGTTGCTTCAACCAATATACGAAAAAGAAATAGGTGAATACCAAACGGATCACTGCTGGTACAGCTGTCAAACACAAGATGATGCGCAACCCACTCTGCTTTACTGTAAGAAATGGAAAGATCAAAGGCAAAAATTAACGCACAATCTAGAAATTAATATCCAATGAGAGCCTAATGAGATAATTGATGCAATTATCCCAGACTAAAATAAATGGAACGCTTTCCAAAGTTTCTGTCCAGAAGTACTGAATAAAAGACAGGCCGATGAAAGAGTAACACAAAAGACTGAAAGAGAGAACACTACAATATGATAATCTATTGTACTGTAAGAATAAGATACATACCATCTATGGGTAACAAATTAAAAGTAAAACCCTCAGGAAGATAAATATAATATAATTTAACAGAAGCGAACGCAAACCTGAAACAGGAAAGAAATATTAACCTAATTAAAATATAGATAATAATTTCCACTTAATTAAAAATAGAGAGATTGTAAAACAATAAACGTGATATATTGTATTACAACAATATTAGTACAATAAGAGTCCTTACTAGTGAATGTAATCTAAAGAGGTGCGAAGAGTTTTGGAAGCAATGCAACTAAATTAACTAAAATATAAATAATAGTAAACCGTGAAATTAAATAATAACGTACCAAGAAATGCATAAACTTTGAAGACGCTGTCAAAGCTAAAAACCATAAATAACGAATCTAGTAAATCATTATAACAGAATCCAAACAAATGACAGGTCGACTAGATGGATAACCTAACACCGCACAACCCAGTCTTCAGTTTCAGACGCTGGACAACCAAATTGGACAATTGGGGCCGCAGAAATCGACTTCAGAAGCAAAAAATTCAGAATGAATTTGCAGTTTTTCGATCCTAGGATAGGGTCAGATGCAGTGGACAGCAAAAGAAGGGTTATATTTACGTTCCTGACACCCTAGGCTTCCGTTAGAGGCGCTGCTCAACCAGATCGGACAATTAGGGCCGCTGAAATCGACATGAGAATCATAAGATTGAGAATAAATAAGCAGTTTTTCCATTCTATGGCAGGTTTGGACGCAATAAAAGGCAAAGTAATGTTTATACTTACGTTCCGCACAACCCAGGCTGCAGTTTGAGCCGCTGCTCAGCCATATCGGACAAGTAGGGCCGCTGAAATTGACTCCAGAAGCACAAAATTCGGAATGAATTTGAAGTTTTTCGATCATAGGATAGGTTCAGATGCAATGGAAAGCAAAATAATGTTTATATTTACGTTCCGCACAACCTAGGCTTCAGTTAGAGACGCTACTCAACCAGATCGGACAATTAGGGCCGCAGAAATCCATTTGAGAAGCATAAAATTGAGAACAAGTAAGCAGTTTTTCGATCTTATGATAGATACCGATACAGCGGATGGCAGAATAATGATTGTATTTAGTGTAATAGTAATTTAGTAATAATTTTAATTCCATAAACTTTAAAAATTTATATGCTCATACACTAAAATATAAAGATTTAACAAAAAATTAATCATGATAAAAAATTTTTATTCTTATTTTTCATCTATAATAATTATCTTTTTATCAGTATTTTCTCTCATATTAAACAATATATTTTTCATTTGACTAATTATAGAAATTACTAACTTAATTTTTTTATCATCATTAGCTATTTCAAAAAATATGAAAATTAGAGTTCTTTATTTTTTTATTTCATTTATTAGAAGATCTCTAATTTTAACGGGAATTTTATTTAATAATTTTAATGTATACTCATCAATCCTAATAATAATGGGAACTTCATTAAAATTAGGGATTATTCCATTTAATGCTTGATTTAATTTTATATTTAAATCAATTAATTTCATAAATGCATTCTTATTAATAACATTCATAAAATTAATTCCTTTTATTCTTTTAATAAATTCAATCCCGATAAAAGAATTATTAATTATAATTACTCTAAATTTAATTGTATCACCTCTATTAATATTAAATAAAAATTCTTTAATACTAATAATATCATTTTCTTCAATTTATCAAACTTCATTAATAATAACATTAATATATTTAAATTTGTATATTTTTATTCTTTACTTCATCATATATTCAGTATTATCATATAATATAATCTATTTAATCATAGATATAAAATTAGAAAATAAAATAGAAATAATAATCTTTAACAATAAATCAAAACTTACATTTTCTTATTTATTACTAACATATACAGGGTGTAACAAAAATGTCGCAGTTCCTTAAAAGGGGTGATTTAGGGGGTGATTTGAAACAACTTTTTCCTTAGCGAAAATGTAAGATGACGCTTCGTTAACGAGTTATTAACGAAAAACACCGGCCAATGAGAGCGCGAGTTTGCCGTCCGAGCGACTGCGGTAGCGTTGGGTACGCGCTGGGCGCTACGGTTGTACTCCGAACAAGAAAGTCGACATGCGTCGAAGAAAATAGCATTAGTATGAAAACTGAAAGCGACATAATAAATAACACCGAGTCCTTTTTTTGTTTATCACTTGAAGTGAATAATTACTTAAAATCGAGGAAAACTACGTGCAACGTAAGAATACGAATATGTAAATCTCTTATTCGCATAACGTATAAACGAAAAAGCAATACAACGAAAAATAAAGGAAGAAGAGAACAAACTTCACCTGTAGTTTGTAAACCTGTGTCACTGGGTCACTGTACCGATCCTGGTCATCGACCGTCGAAATGGTTTATGCTAGGGCACGCGTTTAGGTAATTTATGGCTTTATTGCTTTGGTTTCGAAGGAGACATGATCTCGGAGTGTCCGAACAAAGAAGGTCTGAGGTGCTTAAACTACGTGGGGGGTACAAGGAGCTTCTTTGGAAAAATTCTACCCTGCCATAAACCATTCCAGAGGTCGATGACCAGTATCGGTACAGTGACCCAGTGACACAGATTTACAAACTACAGATGAATTGCATTTAATTCATTAATGATTATTATTTTTTAAATCTAACGCAGACTACTTTCAACGTTTCTATCTTCAACGTTAATTCTCCAATTCTCCGTTCATTTCTTTTGTTGCATTGCTTTTACTTTATACGTTATGCAAATATTTTCATACTAATGCTATTTCCTTCGACGCATGTCGACTTTCTTGTTCGGAGTACAACCGTAGCGCCCAGCGCGTACCCAACGCTACCGCAGTCGCTCGGACGGCAAACTCGTGCTCTCATTGGCCGGTGTTTTTCATTAATAACTCGTTAACGAAGCCTCATCTTACATTTTCGCTAAGGAAAAAGTTGTTTCAAATCACCCCCTGAATCACCCCTTTTAAGGAACTGCGACATTTTTGTTACACCCTGTATATTTATTCCACCAATAGGAGTATTTTCTTTAAAATGATTAGTGTTAGAGAACTTAGTAATTAAACTTAATGGTTTTAATCTTATCCTATCTATCGTTATTGTAATATCAAGACTATTAATAATTTGAAATTATTTAAATTTTATTAATAATAATTTATTCAATAAAAATTACTCAAATATATTCTTAAAATACAAATATATAGATATGTGAATTTTATTAATTATAACTATTATAGTAATTATATTTAGAATCATATACATTTACTTTAAAATCTAATTTCTGAAAAATTATATTTTATTTTTAAATTTGCAATTTAATATTTTGTTTAAATTATAGAAATTATATTAATAGTATTAGAAAATTTTATTTTCATAAATAAATTTACAATTTATTCCTTTTATCAGACATAATACTCTAATACTTTATTTAAAGATTTTAAGTTAATTTTAAACTATTAATCTTCAAAATTAAAAATATAAATTTAATTTTATAAATCTTAATTTCTTCGTGAATGAAAAAATGATTATACTCCACTAATCATAAAAATATTGGCATATTATATTTTATATTCGCTATATGATCAGGAATAATTGGTTCATCAATAAGATTTATTATTCGATTAGAATTAAGAAGACAGGGGCATGAATTAAAAATGATCAGATTTATAATTCAATTGTAACGTCTCATGCTTTTGTTATAATTTTTTTTATGGTTATACCATTCATAATTGGAGATTTTGGGAACTGATTAGATCCCTTAATGAATGGAGCTCCAGATATGGCATTCCCACGAATAAACAATATAAGATTTTGATTACTACCTCCTTCAATTTTTTCATTATTAATAAGAAATTATTTAAATTCAGGATCAGTCACAGGATGAACAATTTACCCTCCATTATCATCATTTATATACCACCCATCATCATCTACCGATCTAACAATTTTTTCCCTTCATATCGCCGGAGTATCATCAATCATAGGGGCTATTAATTTTGTAGTGACAATTTTCAATATAATAAATTATTCGCTACAATATGATCAAATACCTTTATTCCCATGATCAGTTATAATTACAGCAATTTTACTTTTACTATCACTACCTGTTCTTGCTGGAGCAATTACAATACTTTTATCAGATCGAAATTTAAATTCTTCTTTTTTTACCCTATAGGAGGGGGTGACCCAATTTTATACCAACACTTATTTTGATTCTTTGGACATCCAAAAGTTTATATTCTAATTCTTCCAGGATTTGGACTAATCTCACATATTATTTTAAACGAAAGAGGTAAAAAAGCAACATTTGGAAACATAGGAATAGTATACGCAATACTAGGAATTGGTTTTCTAGGATTTATTGTATGAGCACATCACATATTTACTGTTGGAATAGATGTAGATACTCGCGCTTATTTCACATCAGCAACTATAATTACTGCCATTCCCACTGGCATTAAAGTTTTTAGATGACTAGCAACATTCCATGGATCAAAAGCTTACGCAAATCCAACAACTTTATGATCTATGGGATTTATTTTTTTGTTTACAATAGGAGGATTAACAGGAATTATATTATCAAATTCATCTATTCATATTTTACTTCATGATACATACTATGTTGTAGGACATTTTCATTATGTACTTTCAATAGGAGCAGTATTTAGAATTATTGCAAGATTATTTCACTGATATCCTTTAATTACTGGCTTAACACTAAACAAAAAATTTCTTAAAATTCAATTTTATTTTATATTTATTGGAGTAAATATAACATTCTTCCCTCAACATTTTTTAGGATTAATAGGAATACCACGACGATATTCAGATTACCCTGACGCGTATTACTGTTGAAATTTTTTACCTTCACTAGGATCATTAATTTCAATTAATAGAATAATAATATTTATTTTTATTATATTAGAAAGATTTATAGTAAAACGATTAATTTTACTTATATATTTTCAAAATTCACTCGAATGATTACAAAACTATCCCCCATTTGAACACTCATTTAATGAAATTCCTTTGATTTTTAAAAAAGAAAATAAAAAAAATAAAATTTAATTTTAAACTTATAAAATTTATAAATTAAAAATTAAATTTAATATGGCAGATTAGTGCGATGAATTTAAGCTTCATATATAAAGATATATTTCATTTATTAAGAATTGCTACATGAAATATATTTTCACTTCAAGATCCTAACTCTCCTTTTGCTGATAATTTAGTTGTATTTTATAATATTACTATATATAATATTATCAATAATTATTTCGATAACATTATTTATAATAATAAATATCATTTTAAGAAAATTTAGAAATCGATTTTTATTAGAAAATAATTTAATTGAAATTATTTGAACTATTTTTCCAATAATTGTATTAATAATTATTGCATTTCCATCATTAAAAACTCTTTATTTTGTTGATGAAATATGGACATTCTCATATTTTACAATTAAAGCTATTGGTCATCAATGATATTGAAGATATGAATATCCAGAATTTTATTTAAATTATGATTCTTTTATAATCAATGATTATTCAAATTTAAGATTATTTCGACTATTAGATGTAGATAATCGAATTATTATTCCATTTAAAACCCCAATTCCTTTAATTACAACATCTGTTGATGTAATTCACTCATGAACAATTCCATCCTTAGGAATAAAAATAGATGCAACTCCAGGACGACTTAATCAAATAATATTATTTACATACCGACCAGGATTATTTTTTGGCCAATGTTCAGAAATTTGTGGAACAAATCATAGATTTATACCTATCGTAGTAGAATCAACATCAATAAATGATTTTGGAAATTGATTACTTAGAATAATAACTTTATAAAATCCTAAGATAAAAAATTAGTTAAACATATAACATTAAATTGTCAATTTAAAATTATTAATTTTTTAATATTTTTTATTTATATTTTATTTAACAATAATAATTTAATCATTAGATGTCTGAAATGAAAGAATTGGTCTCTTAAACCATATTATAGTATAAATTCGATATACTTCTAATGGCCAATATTTAAATATTTTTTTATACCACAGATAAAACAAATATTATGATCAATTCTTCTATTTTTCACATTAAGAATTATTTACATTATAATCATTAATCTTCATTATTTATTTATTAATTTTTCTCCATATAAAAATAAAAAGAAAATATTAAAAAATAAGAATAAAAATTTATGAAAGTGAATATGATAAACCTATTATCAATTTTCGACCCATCTACATATATTATACTTATAATAAATTGAATTAGTTTATTACTACCATTAATAATGATACCAATAATATATTGATTTATTCTCTCTCGTTTAAATATATTATGAATTAAACTTATAATAATAATTTACAATGAATTTAAATTACTAATTAGTTACAAATATATATTTAATATAATTATTTTCTTAAGAATACTAATAATAATTATACTTTATAATTTAATAGGATTAATACCATATACTTTCACTCCTACAAGTCACTTATCAATTAATTTATCATTAACAATATCAATATGATTAACATATATATTTTACGGTTGAACTATAAATTCAGAAAAGATATTAATTCATTTAGTACCACTAAATACACCTTTAATATTAATAAATTTTATAGTATTAATTGAAACAATCAGAAACATTATTCGTCCATGAGCATTATCAATTCGACTAACAGCTAATATATTAGCAGGATATTTACTTTTAACTTTACTAGGATCGTCAATAGAAAGTTCCTGATTAATTATTATTCCATTTATAATCATTATTCAAAATATATTATTTATTCTAGAAATCTCAGTTTTATTTATTCAATCGTATGTAATTTCCATTCTTAGACTTCTATACTTTAATGAATCTAATCATTAAAATCATTAAATTAAAAAAAAATTGTTTATCTTAAATAAACACTAAAACAAATGAAAAATCATCCATTTCATCTAGTAACACCCAGGCCTTGACCAATAATATTATCTATTAATTTAATAAATTTATTAATAAGAGCTATTATAATTTTTCAATTTAAAATTAATTGAATTCTATTTATATCATTAATTACTATATTATTTACTATAGCACAATGATGACGAGATGTAATTCGTGAAAGAACATTTCAAGGAATGCACTCATATATAGTATTAGATTTAATAAAATTAGGAAAGTGTTTGGTGTTGTGGTGCATTATATTTGAAATATTTACAGAGATTTCAAGAAAATATAAGTGTGAAACAAGATAAAACTATCTTTGAATCAAACTGAAGAATTTAAAAATTCATAAAGGTATGTATAAGTTAATAGAGAGACGTGGAATAGACAAAATTATTGGTACGGAGCCAAATAGGTTATGTGAACAGGTGAAACAGGCTAAAGAGATTAGCATAATTAGATATTGAAAGGAACAATTATGCAGTTAATTATAAAATCGTGTTAGAGGATATATTGTATTGTAATTGTGAAAGATTTCCTCACCACCCTAGGGGTATTTATCATGGCGCGTTACCCTTTTTTTATTATAATGGGTGGTTCGCCAATAGTCATGTCATCCCACTTTCTAAAATGAAATTAATTTTAAATAAAACATAACAAAAACATAATTTTTGTATTCATTATAAAATAAAGTATTACATTTTGAAATAATAATAATAGATAATCTTGAATGATATTAATAAGAAAACATAACAAAACGTACTCTTCAAATACTACCAGTAAAACCTTAAATCTTGTGAAATAGTACATACTAAGCAAATAAATAAAACTCTATTAATGTATTAAAACATATTGAAAAGAATAAGTTGAATATATATACATCAAAATTGATGTTTTAAGAAAAGTGAAATTAAAAGAACATCGTTGAAAATGTAGTTCCTATTAAAAAGTTTTTAATTTTCGATTTTTAGAAGAGATGTCTGCACGCCTTTCCAACTGACTATTATTTACAGTTAATGCAATATACAATAATAAGTAATAATACAATAAATTATATTCTTTCGTTCAGTAAGTGGTGTAAGTTTAATACAACAACAGGAATAATGAATAAACGAGGATAAATATTGATAAATATATATAAAATATAAGTATCATTAAATAATCAGCGGTTTGTTGTTCGTGTTGAGTTTTATTTGGCTTTAGGATAAACATCAGAGTGTCATATATAATTAATCACTTGATAAATTTTACTAAGTAATTTGTAAATGTTTTCATTCAAAATGTCAAAATTGATTCGGAAAGACCCTTTTCAATTTCATTATTAATTTTATACATCGATTTAAGTAAAAAAGTATACCTAATCTTATAAAAATATGATAAAAAATATATTCCTTTCAGGAAAAAGATAAATTTATTAAATAAAAATTTTTGGGGGTGTTTATTAGGATAATAAAATAATAAATAACCAAAATAAATCCGTAATAAATAAATAAATAAAATAAATATTTTATCATAAAAATTCAATAAGATAATGTAAACTTTAAAGATTAGATAAAAAATAAGTATTCCCATAAAAATAACTATAATAAACAAAAAGGAAATACATAAATTAATGTATAAAGATTCATAATATACTCTGTAGGTAACATTTTTAAATTCAAAAGGATAAAAGATTCATAAAACTAAACGAAATGAGTATCTTAGTGTAAACACCATAGATATATAAAATATACAAAATATTGTAATTCTAATATCTCTATTAATAAAGAAATATTCAATAATTATATCCTTAGAGAGAAAACCTGACAAAAAGAAACACCCGCATAGACTTAATTTTCCAATTAATAGAACTATACCATTTAAAGGTATTAAAATTCTCATAGAATTAAAATTTCGAATATCTTGGTTATTATTAGATCTATGAATAAATCTTCTTGCACATATAAATATTATTGATTTAAATAAAGCATGAATAACTAAATGAAAGAAGGCTAAATCCACTAACCCTACAGATAAAATTCTTATTATTAATCCTAACTGACTTAAAGTTGATAGGGCAATAATTTTCTTTAAATCATATTCAAAATTAGCAATAGAACTAGCCATAAATATAGTAAAGATTGAGATAAATAAAATAACGTTATTATTTATTGTAAACACTAAACTGTAATAATGGATTAATAAATAAACCCCTGCAGTAACTAAGGTTGCAGAATGAACTAAAGTAGAAATAGGGGTTGGAGCTATTATAGCTGCAGGTAACCATAAAGAAAAGGGTATTTGAGCTCTTTTAGTTAAAGCGCTTAAAAATATGAAAAATATTATAAATCTATCTATTTCATAAAATATTAAATTTCACGACCCATTTGCGGAATTTGAAACAATCAATATTAAAAATCCAATATCTCCAACCCGATTACATACAATTGTTAAAACTCCAGAATTAAAAGCTCTATATCTTTGATAATAAATAATTAAACCAAAAGAAATTAAACCTAGCCCATCCCATCCTAATAAAATTGATAAAACTCTGGGACTTAAAATTATTAAACATATTGATAGAATAAATAAAATTAATAAATAAAAAAACCGACAAATTCTTTTATCTGACCTTATATATTCAATTCTGTAAATTATTACGCATGAGGAAATAATAGAAACAACTCCGATAAATATTAATCTAATAAAATCCAAATAAATAATTATTCTAAATTTTATACAAAACAAATTTATTAAATCCCATTCTAAAATAATTACATATTTAGATGTATATAAATATAGGCCTAAAAATAGATATAGTATTCCAGAAAATAGTATGAATAAACTAATTAAAAACATTTTTATGATAATTTAAAATATAAATACATATATCATTGACACCACAAGTCAATATTTTAATTAAACTATTTAAATAAAATATATTTAAAATTAATATGAAAAAATAATTAAATTTAAAAATATAAAATTTAGGGGAATTCAATGCATCAATAAAATATAATAATCTAAAATATTAGCATTAAAAATCTTTAAAAAGAAATTTATTTTTCCATGTTGAACATAAATATATAAATATAATGAATAACAAAATCTAAGAAAACAATAAAAAATTAATAAATAAATCAAATATTTGAATCATAAATAAATAATTATTAAGAAAAATACCTCACCAACTAAGTTTAATGAAACAGGAGCAGATATATTAGATGTACAAAATATAAATCAAAATATAGATATTGGAGGCATTAACGCTATTATCCCCTTATTTAAAAATATAATCCGTCTCCCTGAAGATTTATAACACAAATTTACTGAATAAAATAAACCCGAAGAACATAATCCATGAGCAATTATAATAATATAACTACCTACAAATCCTAAAAGTATTTCAGTTATTATAGATCTTAATAAAATTCTTATATGAATTACTGAAGAATAAGCTACCAAAATCTTTATATCAATTTGACGTAAACATAAAATTGAAACAATTAACCCCCCAATTAATCTAAATACTAAAATTACCAAATTTACAAAATAAAAATTAGAATAAAAAATATATATAAATCGCAATAAACCATATGTTCCTAATTTTAATAAAATAGCTGCTAAAATTATTGATCCAAACACAGGGGCTTCAACATGAGCTTTTAATAATCATCCATGTAATATAAATATAGGAATTTTCACTAAAAATGAACTTAATATATAAATAAATATAAAAATATTTAAATTATAATCTATTATTTCTATTAAATTTATTAGCGCTAAATTATTCAAATAAATAATAATTAATAAAAAAACCAGTAAGGGAAATGAAAAAAATATTGTATAAAACATCAGATAATAACCAGCTAATAATCGTATGTTACCTGTCCCTCATTTTACAATAATTAAACATATAATAATTAACCTTACCTCAAAAAAGAAATAAAATATTAAAAAATTTATTGTTAAAAATGTAAAATATAAAACAATCAACAAAATCAAATTTAAATTAAAACAAATTCTAGATAAATTTATTAACAAAATCAAATTAAAAATTCATAAATTTAAAATAACTAATATAAATGAAAAAAAATTAAAGCCAAAATTAAACCTAATTGTGTTTCAATATATTTCATTTCTAAAATTGAATAATAATATAAATCTAATAAACATCAAAATAAAAATGTAAATTTTAAAAATTTATTTAAATTATAAAGAAAAAATAATATCAAAATTATTAAAAAAGCTTTTATCATGTTAAATTTAATATTGAAATTCTTTGATTCCCATAAAAATAAGTACAATTAACTAAAATTCTCAAACCAATAACTCTATCGCACACAGAAAATACTATAAAATATATGAAAATTCATTCATTAGAATAAATTTCAAACATAAAGATTATTGATAGTATAGAAATTACAAAAAATTGTATACTAATCAATATTATCAATAAATCACTCTTAAAAACGAAAATCAACATAAAATTTAATAAAATTAAAATAAGTGAATAAGCAATAAAATAAAATCATTATTTTAGTTAAATAGTTTAATCTAAAACATAAATCTTGTAAATTTAAAATATCATATAATAATTTTAACTAATTAACCACAAAATATTTTATTATACAAAATACATAATAATTTTATTTTCAAAAAAAATTAAATAGATAATTATCATTAATCTCCAAAATTAATATTTAAATTAAACTACTTTTTGAATAAAATAAAATAAAATAAAATGATAATATATATTAAATATATATCAAAATAGCAGAATATTTTGTTGGTGTCGAATTTTGATTTCAAACGAACAGCAAATTGAAAATTAGTTTGTAATTTATACGATAGAACCTAATAGATAATAAGAAATAAACTTACATCAAAGGTTAATAAGGAAGTAACTGGTAAAGTTAGATAAGGTCCATAATTATCTAAAATAATATTTATTTCAATCAATAAAATAAATCATTATTCTTATAATAAAATTAAGTTAATCATTAATCATTAAACGCCTTCTGTGTACTAGCAAGATTTCCACCCATTTTGGTAAAGATCAAAGTAAGAAAAGAACTTTATGAAATAAAAGAAAAGGATAATGCTAGAAATAGTAAAATTAAAAATTTAGCCAGAGTAACAAGGAACGATAATAAATTAAGATGTCACAAACCTCGTTATAACGAAGAAGCATACACAGATGAATAATTCAATAAGAAATTAATAGAAAGTTACGTATCTAGCCTTACACAAGGGAAAGGAAAATATGAACAAGACCTGGAAAAAGAAATCAAATTAACTAAGGAGAATACAATCAAAGAATGGCAAAATATATGAGAGGAATCTAACACAGGAATCTGGACTAAAAGGCTGATTAGAGATATTGAGAAATGGGTCACAAGAAAGCACGGGTATGTAAATTTTTATACCACACAGATACTTACAGGTCATGGTTGCTTCAACCAATATACGAAAAAGAAATAGGTGAATACCAAACGGATCACTGCTGGTACAGCTGTCAAACACAAGATGATGCGCAACCCACTCTGCTTTACTGTAAGAAATGGAAAGATCAAAGGCAAAAATTAACGCACAATCTAGAAATTAATATCCAATGAGAGCCTAATGAGATAATTGATGCAATTATCCCAGACTAAAATAAATGGAACGCTTTCCAAAGTTTCTGTCCAGAAGTACTGAATAAAAGACAGGCCGATGAAAGAGTAACACAAAAGACTGAAAGAGAGAACACTACAATATGATAATCTATTGTACTGTAAGAATAAGATACATACCATCTATGGGTAACAAATTAAAAGTAAAACCCTCAGGAAGATAAATATAATATAATTTAACAGAAGCGAACGCAAACCTGAAACAGGAAAGAAATATTAACCTAATTAAAATATAGATAATAATTTCCACTTAATTAAAAATAGAGAGATTGTAAAACAATAAACGTGATATATTGTATTACAACAATATTAGTACAATAAGAGTCCTTACTAGTGAATGTAATCTAAAGAGGTGCGAAGAGTTTTGGAAGCAATGCAACTAAATTAACTAAAATATAAATAATAGTAAACCGTGAAATTAAATAATAACGTACCAAGAAATGCATAAACTTTGAAGACGCTGTCAAAGCTAAAAACCATAAATAACGAATCTAGTAAATCATTATAACAGAATCCAAACAAATGACAGGTCGACTAGATGGATAACCTAACACCGCACAACCCAGTCTTCAGTTTCAGACGCTGGACAACCAAATTGGACAATTGGGGCCGCAGAAATCGACTTCAGAAGCAAAAAATTCAGAATGAATTTGCAGTTTTTCGATCCTAGGATAGGGTCAGATGCAGTGGACAGCAAAAGAAGGGTTATATTTACGTTCCTGACACCCTAGGCTTCCGTTAGAGGCGCTGCTCAACCAGATCGGACAATTAGGGCCGCTGAAATCGACATGAGAATCATAAGATTGAGAATAAATAAGCAGTTTTTCCATTCTATGGCAGGTTTGGACGCAATAAAAGGCAAAGTAATGTTTATACTTACGTTCCGCACAACCCAGGCTGCAGTTTGAGCCGCTGCTCAGCCATATCGGACAAGTAGGGCCGCTGAAATTGACTCCAGAAGCACAAAATTCGGAATGAATTTGAAGTTTTTCGATCATAGGATAGGTTCAGATGCAATGGAAAGCAAAATAATGTTTATATTTACGTTCCGCACAACCTAGGCTTCAGTTAGAGACGCTACTCAACCAGATCGGACAATTAGGGCCGCAGAAATCCATTTGAGAAGCATAAAATTGAGAACAAGTAAGCAGTTTTTCGATCTTATGATAGATACCGATACAGCGGATGGCAGAATAATGATTGTATTTAGTGTAATAGTAATTTAGTAATAATTTTAATTCCATAAACTTTAAAAATTTATATGCTCATACACTAAAATATAAAGATTTAACAAAAAATTAATCATGATAAAAAATTTTTATTCTTATTTTTCATCTATAATAATTATCTTTTTATCAGTATTTTCTCTCATATTAAACAATATATTTTTCATTTGACTAATTATAGAAATTACTAACTTAATTTTTTTATCATCATTAGCTATTTCAAAAAATATGAAAATTAGAGTTCTTTATCTTTTTATTTCATTTATTAGAAGATCTCTAATTTTAACGGGAATTTTATTTAATAATTTTAATGTATACTCATCAATCCTAATAATAATGGGAACTTCATTAAAATTAGGGATTATTCCATTTAATGCTTGATTTAATTTTATATTTAAATCAATTAATTTCATAAATGCATTCTTATTAATAACATTCATAAAATTAATTCCTTTTATTCTTTTAATAAATTCAATCCCGATAAAAGAATTATTAATTATAATTACTCTAAATTTAATTGTATCACCTCTATTAATATTAAATAAAAATTCTTTAATACTAATAATATCATTTTCTTCAATTTATCAAACTTCATTAATAATAACATTAATATATTTAAATTTGTATATTTTTATTCTTTACTTCATCATATATTCAGTATTATCATATAATATAATCTATTTAATCATAGATATAAAATTAGAAAATAAAATAGAAATAATAATCTTTAACAATAAATCAAAACTTACATTTTCTTATTTATTACTAACATATATATTTATTCCACCAATAGGAGTATTTTCTTTAAAATGATTAGTGTTAGAGAACTTAGTAATTAAACTTAATGGTTTTAATCTTATCCTATCTATCGTTATTGTAATATCAAGACTATTAATAATTTGAAATTATTTAAATTTTATTAATAATAATTTATTCAATAAAAATTACTCAAATATATTCTTAAAATACAAATATATAGATATGTGAATTTTATTAATTATAACTATTATAGTAATTATATTTAGAATCATATACATTTACTTTAAAATCTAATTTCTGAAAAATTATATTTTATTTTTAAATTTGCAATTTAATATTTTGTTTAAATTATAGAAATTATATTAATAGTATTAGAAAATTTTATTTTCATAAATAAATTTACAATTTATTCCTTTTATCAGACATAACACTCTAATACTTTATTTAAAGATTTTAAGTTAATTTTAAACTATTAATCTTCAAAATTAAAAATATAAATTTAATTTTATAAATCTTAATTTCTTCGTGAATGAAAAAATGATTATACTCCACTAATCATAAAAATATTGGCATATTATATTTTATATTCGCTATATGATCAGGAATAATTGGTTCATCAATAAGATTTATTATTCGATTAGAATTAAGAAGACAGGGGCATGAATTAAAAATGATCAGATTTATAAT
Organism: Calliopsis andreniformis; assembly: GCF_051401765.1. NCBI lineage: Eukaryota > Metazoa > Arthropoda > Insecta > Hymenoptera > Andrenidae > Calliopsis > Calliopsis andreniformis. The sequence goes on from NW_027480783.1 coordinate 38,280, forward strand.
TCAATTGTAACGTCTCATGCTTTTGTTATAATTTTTTTTATGGTTATACCATTCATAATTGGAGATTTTGGGAACTGATTAGTTCCCTTAATGATTGGAGCTCCAGATATGGCATTTCCACGAATAAACAATATAAGATTTTGATTACTACCTCCTTCAATTTTTTCATTATTAATAAGAAATTATTTAAATTCAGGATCAGTCACAGGATGAACAATTTACCCTCCATTATCATCATTTATATACCACCCATCATCATCTACCGATCTAACAATTTTTTCCCTTCATATCGCCGGAGTATCATCAATCATAGGGGCTATTAATTTTTTAGTGACAATTTTCAATATAATAAATTATTCGCTACAATATGATCAAATACCTTTATTCCCATGATCAGTTATAATTACAGCAATTTTACTTTTACTATCACTACCTGTTCTTGCTGGAGCAATTACAATACTTTTATCAGATCGAAATTTAAATTCTTCTTTTTTTACCCTATAGGAGGGGGTGACCCAATTTTATACCAACACTTATTTTGATTCTTTGGACATCCAAAAGTTTATATTCTAATTCTTCCAGGATTTGGACTAATCTCACATATTATTTTAAACGAAAGAGGTAAAAAAGCAACATTTGGAAACATAGGAATAGTATACGCAATACTAGGAATTGGTTTTCTAGGATTTATTGTATGAGCACATCACATATTTACTGTTGGAATAGATGTAGATACTCGCGCTTATTTCACATCAGCAACTATAATTACTGCCATTCCCACTGGCATTAAAGTTTTTAGATGACTAGCAACATTCCATGGATCAAAAGCTTACGCAAATCCAACAACTTTATGATCTATGGGATTTATTTTTTTGTTTACAATAGGAGGATTAACAGGAATTATATTATCAAATTCATCTATTCATATTTTACTTCATGATACATACTATGTTGTAGGACATTTTCATTATGTACTTTCAATAGGAGCAGTATTTAGAATTATTGCAAGATTATTTCACTGATATCCTTTAATTACTGGCTTAACACTAAACAAAAAATTTCTTAAAATTCAATTTTATTTTATATTTATTGGAGTAAATATAACATTCTTCCCTCAACATTTTTTAGGATTAATAGGAATACCACGACGATATTCAGATTACCCTGACGCGTATTACTGTTGAAATTTTTTACCTTCACTAGGATCATTAATTTCAATTAATAGAATAATAATATTTATTTTTATTATATTAGAAAGATTTATAGTAAAACGATTAATTTTACTTAAATATTTTCAAAATTCACTCGAATGATTACAAAACTATCCCCCATTTGAACACTCATTTAATGAAATTCCTTTGATTTTTAAAAAAGAAAATAAAAAAAATAAAATTTAATTTTAAACTTATAAAATTTATAAATTAAAAATTAAATTTAATATGGCAGATTAGTGCGATGAATTTAAGCTTCATATATAAAGATATATTTCATTTATTAAGAATTGCTACATGAAATATATTTTCACTTCAAGATCCTAACTCTCCTTTTGCTGATAATTTAGTTGTATTTTATAATATTACTATATATAATATTATCAATAATTATTTCGATAACATTATTTATAATAATAAATATCATTTTAAGAAAATTTAGAAATCGATTTTTATTAGAAAATAATTTAATTGAAATTATTTGAACTATTTTTCCAATAATTGTATTAATAATTATTGCATTTCCATCATTAAAAACTCTTTATTTTGTTGATGAAATATGGACATTCTCATATTTTACAATTAAAGCTATTGGTCATCAATGATATTGAAGATATGAATATCCAGAATTTTATTTAAATTATGATTCTTTTATAATCAATGATTATTCAAATTTAAGATTATTTCGACTATTAGATGTAGATAATCGAATTATTATTCCATTTAAAACCCCAATTCCTTTAATTACAACATCTGTTGATGTAATTCACTCATGAACAATTCCATCCTTAGGAATAAAAATAGATGCAACTCCAGGACGACTTAATCAAATAATATTATTTACATACCGACCAGGATTATTTTTTGGCCAATGTTCAGAAATTTGTGGAACAAATCATAGATTTATACCTATCGTAGTAGAATCAACATCAATAAATGATTTTGGAAATTGATTACTTAGAATAATAACTTTATAAAATCCTAAGATAAAAAATTAGTTAAACATATAACATTAAATTGTCAATTTAAAATTATTAATTTTTTAATATTTTTTATTTATATTTTATTTAACAATAATAATTTAATCATTAGATGTCTGAAATGAAAGAATTGGTCTCTTAAACCATATTATAGTATAAATTCGATATACTTCTAATGGCCAATATTTAAATATTTTTTTATACCACAGATAAAACCAATATTATGATCAATTCTTCTATTTTTCACATTAAGAATTATTTACATTATAATCATTAATCTTCATTATTTATTTATTAATTTTTCTCCATATAAAAATAAAAAGAAAATATTAAAAAATAAGAATAAAAATTTATGAAAGTGAATATGATAAACCTATTATCAATTTTCGACCCATCTACATATATTATACTTATAATAAATTGAATTAGTTTATTACTACCATTAATAATGATACCAATAATATATTGATTTATTCTCTCTCGTTTAAATATATTATGAATTAAACTTATAATAATAATTTACAATGAATTTAAATTACTAATTAGTTACAAATATATATTTAATATAATTATTTTCTTAAGAATACTAATAATAATTATACTTTATAATTTAATAGGATTAATACCATATACTTTCACTCCTACAAGTCACTTATCAATTAATTTATCATTAACAATATCAATATGATTAACATATATATTTTACGGTTGAACTATAAATTCAGAAAAGATATTAATTCATTTAGTACCACTAAATACACCTTTAATATTAATAAATTTTATAGTATTAATTGAAACAATCAGAAACATTATTCGTCCATGAGCATTATCAATTCGACTAACAGCTAATATATTAGCAGGATATTTACTTTTAACTTTACTAGGATCGCCAATAGAAAGTTCCTGATTAATTATTATTCCATTTATAATCATTATTCAAAATATATTATTTATTCTAGAAATCTCAGTTTTATTTATTCAATCGTATGTAATTTCCATTCTTAGACTTCTATACTTTAATGAATCTAATCATTAAAATCATTAAATTAAAAAAAAATTGTTTATCTTAAATAAACACTAAAACAAATGAAAAATCATCCATTTCATCTAGTAACACCCAGGCCTTGACCAATAATATTATCTATTAATTTAATAAATTTATTAATAAGAGCTATTATAATTTTTCAATTTAAAATTAATTGAATTCTATTTATATCATTAATTACTATATTATTTACTATAGCACAATGATGACGAGATGTAATTCGTGAAAGAACATTTCAAGGAATGCACTCATATATAGTATTAGATTTAATAAAATTAGGAAAGTGTTTGGTGTTGTGGTGCATTATATTTGAAATATTTACAGAGATTTCAAGAAAATATAAGTGTGAAACAAGATAAAACTATCTTTGAATCAAACTGAAGAATTTAAAAATTCATAAAGGTATGTATAAGTTAATAGAGAGACGTGGAATAGACAAAATTATTGGTACGGAGCCAAATAGGTTATGTGAACAGGTGAAACAGGCTAAAGAGATTAGCATAATTAGATATTGAAAGGAACAATTATGCAGTTAATTATAAAATCGTGTTAGAGGATATATTGTATTGTAATTGTGAAAGATTTCCTCACCACCCTAGGGGTATTTATCATGGCGCGTTACCCTTTTTTTATTATAATGGGTGGTTCGCCAATAGTCATGTCATCCCACTTTCTAAAATGAAATTAATTTTAAATAAAACATAACAAAAACATAATTTTTGTATTCATTATAAAATAAAGTATTACATTTTGAAATAATAATAATAGATAATCTTGAATGATATTAATAAGAAAACATAACAAAACGTACTCTTCAAATACTACCAGTAAAACCTTAAATCTTGTGAAATAGTACATACTAAGCAAATAAATAAAACTCTATTAATGTATTAAAACATATTGAAAAGAATAAGTTGAATATATATACATCAAAATTGATGTTTTAAGAAAAGTGAAATTAAAAGAACATCGTTGAAAATCTAGTTCCTATTAAAAAGTTTTTAATTTTCGATTTTTAGAAGAGATGTCTGCACGCCTTTCCAACTGACTATTATTTACAGTTAATGCAATATACAATAATAAGTAATAATACAATAAATTATATTCTTTCGTTCAGTAAGTGGTGTAAGTTTAATACAACAACAGGAATAATGAATAAACGAGGATAAATATTGATAAATATATATAAAATATAAGTATCATTAAATAATCAGCGGTTTGTTGTTCGTGTTGAGTTTTATTTGGCTTTAGGATAAACATCAGAGTGTCATATATAATTAATCACTTGATAAATTTTACTAAGTAATTTGTAAATGTTTTCATTCAAAATGTCAAAATTGATTCGGAAAGACCCTTTTCAATTTCATTATTAATTTTATACATCGATTTAAGTAAAAAAGTATACCTAATCTTATAAAAATATGATAAAAAATATATTCCTTTCAGGAAAAAGATAAATTTATTAAATAAAAATTTTTGGGGGTGTTTATTAGGATAATAAAATAATAAATAACCAAAATAAATCCGTAATAAATAAATAAATAAAATAAATATTTTATCATAAAAATTCAATAAGATAATGTAAACTTTAAAGATTAGATAAAAAATAAGTATTCCCATAAAAATAACTATAATAAACAAAAAGGAAATACATAAATTAATGTATAAAGATTCATAATATACTCTGTAGGTAACATTTTTAAATTCAAAAGGATAAAAGATTCATAAAACTAAACGAAATGAGTATCTTAGTGTAAACACCATAGATATATAAAATATACAAAATATTGTAATTCTAATATCTCTATTAATAAAGAAATATTCAATAATTATATCCTTAGAGAGAAAACCTGACAAAAAGAAACACCCGCATAGACTTAATTTTCCAATTAATAGAACTATACCATTTAAAGGTATTAAAATTCTCATAGAATTAAAATTTCGAATATCTTGGTTATTATTAGATCTATGAATAAATCTTCTTGCACATATAAATATTATTGATTTAAATAAAGCATGAATAACTAAATGAAAGAAGGCTAAATCCACTAACCCTACAGATAAAATTCTTATTATTAATCCTAACTGACTTAAAGTTGATAGGGCAATAATTTTCTTTAAATCATATTCAAAATTAGCAATAGAACTAGCCATAAATATAGTAAAGATTGAGATAAATAAAATAACGTTATTATTTATTGTAAACACTAAACTGTAATAATGGATTAATAAATAAACCCCTGCAGTAACTAAGGTTGCAGAATGAACTAAAGTAGAAATAGGGGTTGGAGCTATTATAGCTGCAGGTAACCATAAAGAAAAGGGTATTTGAGCTCTTTTAGTTAAAGCGCTTAAAAATATGAAAAATATTATAAATCTATCTATTTCATAAAATATTAAATTTCACGACCCATTTGCGGAATTTGAAACAATCAATATTAAAAATCCAATATCTCCAACCCGATTACATACAATTGTTAAAACTCCAGAATTAAAAGCTCTATATCTTTGATAATAAATAATTAAACCAAAAGAAATTAAACCTAGCCCATCCCATCCTAATAAAATTGATAAAACTCTGGGACTTAAAATTATTAAACATATTGATAGAATAAATAAAATTAATAAATAAAAAAACCGACAAATTCTTTTATCTGACCTTATATATTCAATTCTGTAAATTATTACGCATGAGGAAATAATAGAAACAACTCCGATAAATATTAATCTAATAAAATCCAAATAAATAATTATTCTAAATTTTATACAAAACAAATTTATTAAATCCCATTCTAAAATAATTACATATTTAGATGTATATAAATATAGGCCTAAAAATAGATATAGTATTCCAGAAAATAGTATGAATAAACTAATTAAAAACATTTTTATGATAATTTAAAATATAAATACATATATCATTGACACCACAAGTCAATATTTTAATTAAACTATTTAAATAAAATATATTTAAAATTAATATGAAAAAATAATTAAATTTAAAAATATAAAATTTAGGGGAATTCAATGCATCAATAAAATATAATAATCTAAAATATTAGCATTAAAAATCTTTAAAAAGAAATTTATTTTTCCATGTTGAACATAAATATATAAATATAATGAATAACAAAATCTAAGAAAACAATAAAAAATTAATAAATAAATCAAATATTTGAATCATAAATAAATAATTATTAACAAAAATACCTCACCAACTAAGTTTAATGAAACAGGAGCAGATATATTAGATGTACAAAATATAAATCAAAATATAGATATTGGAGGCATTAACGCTATTATCCCCTTATTTAAAAATATAATCCGTCTCCCTGAAGATTTATAACACAAATTTACTGAATAAAATAAACCCGAAGAACATAATCCATGAGCAATTATAATAATATAACTACCTACAAATCCTAAAAGTATTTCAGTTATTATAGATCTTAATAAAATTCTTATATGAATTACTGAAGAATAAGCTACCAAAATCTTTATATCAATTTGACGTAAACATAAAATTGAAACAATTAACCCCCCAATTAATCTAAATACTAAAATTACCAAATTTACAAAATAAAAATTAGAATAAAAAATATATATAAATCGCAATAAACCATATGTTCCTAATTTTAATAAAATAGCTGCTAAAATTATTGATCCAAACACAGGGGCTTCAACATGAGCTTTTAATAATCATCCATGTAATATAAATATAGGAATTTTCACTAAAAATGAACTTAATATATAAATAAATATAAAAATATTTAAATTATAATCTATTATTTCTATTAAATTTATTAGCGCTAAATTATTCAAATAAATAATAATTAATAAAAAAACCAGTAAGGGAAATGAAAAAAATATTGTATAAAACATCAGATAATAACCAGCTAATAATCGTATGTTACCTGTCCCTCATTTTACAATAATTAAACATATAATAATTAACCTTACCTCAAAAAAGAAATAAAATATTAAAAAATTTATTGTTAAAAATGTAAAATATAAAACAATCAACAAAATCAAATTTAAATTAAAACAAATTCTAGATAAATTTATTAACAAAATCAAATTAAAAATTCATAAATTTAAAATAACTAATATAAATGAAAAAAAATTAAAGCCAAAATTAAACCTAATTGTGTTTCAATATATTTCATTTCTAAAATTGAATAATAATATAAATCTAATAAACATCAAAATAAAAATGTAAATTTTAAAAATTTATTTAAATTATAAAGAAAAAATAATATCAAAATTATTAAAAAAGCTTTTATCATGTTAAATTTAATATTGAAATTCTTTGATTCCCATAAAAATAAGTACAATTAACTAAAATTCTCAAACCAATAACTCTATCGCACACAGAAAATACTATAAAATATATGAAAATTCATTCATTAGAATAAATTTCAAACATAAAGATTATTGATAGTATAGAAATTACAAAAAATTGTATACTAATCAATATTATCAATAAATCACTCTTAAAAACGAAAATCAACATAAAATTTAATAAAATTAAAATAAGTGAATAAGCAATAAAATAAAATCATTATTTTAGTTAAATAGTTTAATCTAAAACATAAATCTTGTAAATTTAAAATATCATATAATAATTTTAACTAATTAACCACAAAATATTTTATTATACAAAATACATAATAATTTTATTTTCAAAAAAAATTAAATAGATAATTATCATTAATCTCCAAAATTAATATTTAAATTAAACTACTTTTTGAATAAAATAAAATAAAATAAAATGATAATATATATTAAATATATATCAAAATAGCAGAATATTTTGTTGGTGTCGAATTTTGATTTCAAACGAACAACAAATTGAAAATTAGTTTGTAATTTATACGATAGAACCTAATAGATAATAAGAAATAAACTTACATCAAAGGTTAATAAGGAAGTAACTAGTAAAGTTAGATAAGGTCCATAATTATCTAAAATAATATTTATTTCAATCAATAAAATAAATCATTAATCTTATAATAAAATTAAATTAATCATTAATCATTAAACGCCTTCTGTGTACTAGCAAGATTTCCACCCATTTTGGTAAAGATCAAAGTAAGAAAAGAACTTTATGAAATAAAAGAAAAGGATAATGCTAGAAATAGTAAAATTAAAAATTTAGCCAGAGTAACAAGGAACGATAATAAATTAAGATGTCACAAACCTCGTTATAACGAAGAAGCATACACAGATGAATAATTCAATAAGAAATTAATAGAAAGTTACGTATCTAGCCTTACACAAGGGAAAGGAAAATATGAACAAGACCTGGAAAAAGAAATCAAATTAACTAAGGAGAATACAATCAAAGAATGGCAAAATATATGAGAGGAATCTAACACAGGAATCTGGACTAAAAGGCTGATTAGAGATATTGAGAAATGGGTCACAAGAAAGCACGGGTATGTAAATTTTTATACCACACAGATACTTACAGGTCATGGTTGCTTCAACCAATATACGAAAAAGAAATAGGTGAATACCAAACGGATCACTGCTGGTACAGCTGTCAAACACAAGATGATGCGCAACCCACTCTGCTTTACTGTAAGAAATGGAAAGATCAAAGGCAAAAATTAACGCACAATCTAGAAATTAATATCCAATGAGAGCCTAATGAGATAATTGATGCAATTATCCCAGACTAAAATAAATGGAACGCTTTCCAAAGTTTCTGTCCAGAAGTACTGAATAAAAGACAGGCCGATGAAAGAGTAACACAAAAGACTGAAAGAGAGAACACTACAATATGATAATCTATTGTACTGTAAGAATAAGATACATACCATCTATGGGTAACAAATTAAAAGTAAAACCCTCAGGAAGATAAATATAATATAATTTAACAGAAGCGAACGCAAACCTGAAACAGGAAAGAAATATTAACCTAATTAAAATATAGATAATAATTTCCACTTAATTAAAAATAGAGAGATTGTAAAACAATAAACGTGATATATTGTATTACAACAATATTAGTACAATAAGAGTCCTTACTAGTGAATGTAATCTAAAGAGGTGCGAAGAGTTTTGGAAGCAATGCAACTAAATTAACTAAAATATAAATAATAGTAAACCGTGAAATTAAATAATAACGTACCAAGAAATGCATAAACTTTGAAGACGCTGTCAAAGCTAAAAACCATAAATAACGAATCTAGTAAATCATTATAACAGAATCCAAACAAATGACAGGTCGACTAGATGGATAACCTAACACCGCACAACCCAGTCTTCAGTTTCAGACGCTGGACAACCAAATTGGACAATTGGGGCCGCAGAAATCGACTTCAGAAGCAAAAAATTCAGAATGAATTTGCAGTTTTTCGATCCTAGGATAGGGTCAGATGCAGTGGACAGCAAAAGAAGGGTTATATTTACGTTTCTGACACCCTAGGCTTCCGTTAGAGGCGCTGCTCAACCAGATCGGACAATTAGGGCCGCTGAAATCGACATGAGAATCATAAGATTGAGAATAAATAAGCAGTTTTTCCATTCTATGGCAGGTTTGGACGCAATAAAAGGCAAAGTAATGTTTATACTTACGTTCCGCACAACCCAGGCTGCAGTTTGAGCCGCTGCTCAGCCATATCGGACAAGTAGGGCCGCTGAAATTGACTCCAGAAGCACAAAATTCGGAATGAATTTGAAGTTTTTCGATCATAGGATAGGTTCAGATGCAATGGAAAGCAAAATAATGTTTATATTTACGTTCCGCACAACCTAGGCTTCAGTTAGAGACGCTACTCAACCAGATCGGACAATTAGGGCCGCAGAAATCCATTTGAGAAGCATAAAATTGAGAACAAGTAAGCAGTTTTTCGATCTTATGATAGATACCGATACAGCGGATGGCAGAATAATGATTGTATTTAGTGTAATAGTAATTTAGTAATAATTTTAATTCCATAAACTTTAAAAATTTATATGCTCATACACTAAAATATAAAGATTTAACAAAAAATTAATCATGATAAAAAATTTTTATTCTTATTTTTCATCTATAATAATTATCTTTTTATCAGTATTTTCTCTCATATTAAACAATATATTTTTCATTTGACTAATTATAGAAATTACTAACTTAATTTTTTTATCATCATTAGCTATTTCAAAAAATATGAAAATTAGAGTTCTTTATCTTTTTATTTCATTTATTAGAAGATCTCTAATTTTAACGGGAATTTTATTTAATAATTTTAATGTATACTCATCAATCCTAATAATAATGGGAACTTCATTAAAATTAGGGATTATTCCATTTAATGCTTGATTTAATTTTATATTTAAATCAATTAATTTCATAAATGCATTCTTATTAATAACATTCATAAAATTAATTCCTTTTATTCTTTTAATAAATTCAATCCCGATAAAAGAATTATTAATTATAATTACTCTAAATTTAATTGTATCACCTCTATTAATATTAAATAAAAATTCTTTAATACTAATAATATCATTTTCTTCAATTTATCAAACTTCATTAATAATAACATTAATATATTTAAATTTGTATATTTTTATTCTTTACTTCATCATATATTCAGTATTATCATATAATATAATCTATTTAATCATAGATATAAAATTAGAAAATAAAATAGAAATAATAATCTTTAACAATAAATCAAAACTTACATTTTCTTATTTATTACTAACATATATATTTATTCCACCAATAGGAGTATTTTCTTTAAAATGATTAGTGTTAGAGAACTTAGTAATTAAACTTAATGGTTTTAATCTTATCCTATCTATCGTTATTGTAATATCAAGACTATTAATAATTTGAAATTATTTAAATTTTATTAATAATAATTTATTCAATAAAAATTACTCAAATATATTCTTAAAATACAAATATATAGATATGTGAATTTTATTAATTATAACTATTATAGTAATTATATTTAGAATCATATACATTTACTTTAAAATCTAATTTCTGAAAAATTATATTTTATTTTTAAATTTGCAATTTAATATTTTGTTTAAATTATAGAAATTATATTAATAGTATTAGAAAATTTTATTTTCATAAATAAATTTACAATTTATTCCTTTTATCAGACATAACACTCTAATACTTTATTTAAAGATTTTAAGTTAATTTTAAACTATTAATCTTCAAAATTAAAAATATAAATTTAATTTTATAAATCTTAATTTCTTCGTGAATGAAAAAATGATTATACTCCACTAATCATAAAAATATTGGCATATTATATTTTATATTCGCTATATGATCAGGAATAATTGGTTCATCAATAAGATTTATTATTCGATTAGAATTAAGAAGACAGGGGCATGAATTAAAAATGATCAGATTTATAATTCAATTGTAACGTCTCATGCTTTTGTTATAATTTTTTTTATGGTTATACCATTCATAATTGGAGATTTTGGGAACTGATTAGTTCCCTTAATGATTGGAGCTCCAGATATGGCATTTCCACGAATAAACAATATAAGATTTTGATTACTACCTCCTTCAATTTTTTCATTATTAATAAGAAATTATTTAAATTCAGGATCAGTCACAGGATGAACAATTTACCCTCCATTATCATCATTTATATACCACCCATCATCATCTACCGATCTAACAATTTTTTCCCTTCATATCGCCGGAGTATCATCAATCATAGGGGCTATTAATTTTTTAGTGACAATTTTCAATATAATAAATTATTCGCTACAATATGATCAAATACCTTTATTCCCATGATCAGTTATAATTACAGCAATTTTACTTTTACTATCACTACCTGTTCTTGCTGGAGCAATTACAATACTTTTATCAGATCGAAATTTAAATTCTTCTTTTTTTACCCTATAGGAGGGGGTGACCCAATTTTATACCAACACTTATTTTGATTCTTTGGACATCCAAAAGTTTATATTCTAATTCTTCCAGGATTTGGACTAATCTCACATATTATTTTAAACGAAAGAGGTAAAAAAGCAACATTTGGAAACATAGGAATAGTATACGCAATACTAGGAATTGGTTTTCTAGGATTTATTGTATGAGCACATCACATATTTACTGTTGGAATAGATGTAGATACTCGCGCTTATTTCACATCAGCAACTATAATTACTGCCATTCCCACTGGCATTAAAGTTTTTAGATGACTAGCAACATTCCATGGATCAAAAGCTTACGCAAATCCAACAACTTTATGATCTATGGGATTTATTTTTTTGTTTACAATAGGAGGATTAACAGGAATTATATTATCAAATTCATCTATTCATATTTTACTTCATGATACATACTATGTTGTAGGACATTTTCATTATGTACTTTCAATAGGAGCAGTATTTAGAATTATTGCAAGATTATTTCACTGATATCCTTTAATTACTGGCTTAACACTAAACAAAAAATTTCTTAAAATTCAATTTTATTTTATATTTATTGGAGTAAATATAACATTCTTCCCTCAACATTTTTTAGGATTAATAGGAATACCACGACGATATTCAGATTACCCTGACGCGTATTACTGTTGAAATTTTTTACCTTCACTAGGATCATTAATTTCAATTAATAGAATAATAATATTTATTTTTATTATATTAGAAAGATTTATAGTAAAACGATTAATTTTACTTAAATATTTTCAAAATTCACTCGAATGATTACAAAACTATCCCCCATTTGAACACTCATTTAATGAAATTCCTTTGATTTTTAAAAAAGAAAATAAAAAAAATAAAATTTAATTTTAAACTTATAAAATTTATAAATTAAAAATTAAATTTAATATGGCAGATTAGTGCGATGAATTTAAGCTTCATATATAAAGATATATTTCATTTATTAAGAATTGCTACATGAAATATATTTTCACTTCAAGATCCTAACTCTCCTTTTGCTGATAATTTAGTTGTATTTTATAATATTACTATATATAATATTATCAATAATTATTTCGATAACATTATTTATAATAATAAATATCATTTTAAGAAAATTTAGAAATCGATTTTTATTAGAAAATAATTTAATTGAAATTATTTGAACTATTTTTCCAATAATTGTATTAATAATTATTGCATTTCCATCATTAAAAACTCTTTATTTTGTTGATGAAATATGGACATTCTCATATTTTACAATTAAAGCTATTGGTCATCAATGATATTGAAGATATGAATATCCAGAATTTTATTTAAATTATGATTCTTTTATAATCAATGATTATTCAAATTTAAGATTATTTCGACTATTAGATGTAGATAATCGAATTATTATTCCATTTAAAACCCCAATTCCTTTAATTACAACATCTGTTGATGTAATTCACTCATGAACAATTCCATCCTTAGGAATAAAAATAGATGCAACTCCAGGACGACTTAATCAAATAATATTATTTACATACCGACCAGGATTATTTTTTGGCCAATGTTCAGAAATTTGTGGAACAAATCATAGATTTATACCTATCGTAGTAGAATCAACATCAATAAATGATTTTGGAAATTGATTACTTAGAATAATAACTTTATAAAATCCTAAGATAAAAAATTAGTTAAACATATAACATTAAATTGTCAATTTAAAATTATTAATTTTTTAATATTTTTTATTTATATTTTATTTAACAATAATAATTTAATCATTAGATGTCTGAAATGAAAGAATTGGTCTCTTAAACCATATTATAGTATAAATTCGATATACTTCTAATGGCCAATATTTAAATATTTTTTTATACCACAGATAAAACCAATATTATGATCAATTCTTCTATTTTTCACATTAAGAATTATTTACATTATAATCATTAATCTTCATTATTTATTTATTAATTTTTCTCCATATAAAAATAAAAAGAAAATATTAAAAAATAAGAATAAAAATTTATGAAAGTGAATATGATAAACCTATTATCAATTTTCGACCCATCTACATATATTATACTTATAATAAATTGAATTAGTTTATTACTACCATTAATAATGATACCAATAATATATTGATTTATTCTCTCTCGTTTAAATATATTATGAATTAAACTTATAATAATAATTTACAATGAATTTAAATTACTAATTAGTTACAAATATATATTTAATATAATTATTTTCTTAAGAATACTAATAATAATTATACTTTATAATTTAATAGGATTAATACCATATACTTTCACTCCTACAAGTCACTTATCAATTAATTTATCATTAACAATATCAATATGATTAACATATATATTTTACGGTTGAACTATAAATTCAGAAAAGATATTAATTCATTTAGTACCACTAAATACACCTTTAATATTAATAAATTTTATAGTATTAATTGAAACAATCAGAAACATTATTCGTCCATGAGCATTATCAATTCGACTAACAGCTAATATATTAGCAGGATATTTACTTTTAACTTTACTAGGATCGCCAATAGAAAGTTCCTGATTAATTATTATTCCATTTATAATCATTATTCAAAATATATTATTTATTCTAGAAATCTCAGTTTTATTTATTCAATCGTATGTAATTTCCATTCTTAGACTTCTATACTTTAATGAATCTAATCATTAAAATCATTAAATTAAAAAAAAATTGTTTATCTTAAATAAACACTAAAACAAATGAAAAATCATCCATTTCATCTAGTAACACCCAGGCCTTGACCAATAATATTATCTATTAATTTAATAAATTTATTAATAAGAGCTATTATAATTTTTCAATTTAAAATTAATTGAATTCTATTTATATCATTAATTACTATATTATTTACTATAGCACAATGATGACGAGATGTAATTCGTGAAAGAACATTTCAAGGAATGCACTCATATATAGTATTAGATTTAATAAAATTAGGAAAGTGTTTGGTGTTGTGGTGCATTATATTTGAAATATTTACAGAGATTTCAAGAAAATATAAGTGTGAAACAAGATAAAACTATCTTTGAATCAAACTGAAGAATTTAAAAATTCATAAAGGTATGTATAAGTTAATAGAGAGACGTGGAATAGACAAAATTATTGGTACGGAGCCAAATAGGTTATGTGAACAGGTGAAACAGGCTAAAGAGATTAGCATAATTAGATATTGAAAGGAACAATTATGCAGTTAATTATAAAATCGTGTTAGAGGATATATTGTATTGTAATTGTGAAAGATTTCCTCACCACCCTAGGGGTATTTATCATGGCGCGTTACCCTTTTTTTATTATAATGGGTGGTTCGCCAATAGTCATGTCATCCCACTTTCTAAAATGAAATTAATTTTAAATAAAACATAACAAAAACATAATTTTTGTATTCATTATAAAATAAAGTATTACATTTTGAAATAATAATAATAGATAATCTTGAATGATATTAATAAGAAAACATAACAAAACGTACTCTTCAAATACTACCAGTAAAACCTTAAATCTTGTGAAATAGTACATACTAAGCAAATAAATAAAACTCTATTAATGTATTAAAACATATTGAAAAGAATAAGTTGAATATATATACATCAAAATTGATGTTTTAAGAAAAGTGAAATTAAAAGAACATCGTTGAAAATCTAGTTCCTATTAAAAAGTTTTTAATTTTCGATTTTTAGAAGAGATGTCTGCACGCCTTTCCAACTGACTATTATTTACAGTTAATGCAATATACAATAATAAGTAATAATACAATAAATTATATTCTTTCGTTCAGTAAGTGGTGTAAGTTTAATACAACAACAGGAATAATGAATAAACGAGGATAAATATTGATAAATATATATAAAATATAAGTATCATTAAATAATCAGCGGTTTGTTGTTCGTGTTGAGTTTTATTTGGCTTTAGGATAAACATCAGAGTGTCATATATAATTAATCACTTGATAAATTTTACTAAGTAATTTGTAAATGTTTTCATTCAAAATGTCAAAATTGATTCGGAAAGACCCTTTTCAATTTCATTATTAATTTTATACATCGATTTAAGTAAAAAAGTATACCTAATCTTATAAAAATATGATAAAAAATATATTCCTTTCAGGAAAAAGATAAATTTATTAAATAAAAATTTTTGGGGGTGTTTATTAGGATAATAAAATAATAAATAACCAAAATAAATCCGTAATAAATAAATAAATAAAATAAATATTTTATCATAAAAATTCAATAAGATAATGTAAACTTTAAAGATTAGATAAAAAATAAGTATTCCCATAAAAATAACTATAATAAACAAAAAGGAAATACATAAATTAATGTATAAAGATTCATAATATACTCTGTAGGTAACATTTTTAAATTCAAAAGGATAAAAGATTCATAAAACTAAACGAAATGAGTATCTTAGTGTAAACACCATAGATATATAAAATATACAAAATATTGTAATTCTAATATCTCTATTAATAAAGAAATATTCAATAATTATATCCTTAGAGAGAAAACCTGACAAAAAGAAACACCCGCATAGACTTAATTTTCCAATTAATAGAACTATACCATTTAAAGGTATTAAAATTCTCATAGAATTAAAATTTCGAATATCTTGGTTATTATTAGATCTATGAATAAATCTTCTTGCACATATAAATATTATTGATTTAAATAAAGCATGAATAACTAAATGAAAGAAGGCTAAATCCACTAACCCTACAGATAAAATTCTTATTATTAATCCTAACTGACTTAAAGTTGATAGGGCAATAATTTTCTTTAAATCATATTCAAAATTAGCAATAGAACTAGCCATAAATATAGTAAAGATTGAGATAAATAAAATAACGTTATTATTTATTGTAAACACTAAACTGTAATAATGGATTAATAAATAAACCCCTGCAGTAACTAAGGTTGAAGAATGAACTAAAGTAGAAATAAGGGTTGGAGCTATTATAGCTGCAGGTAACCATAAAGAAAAGGGTATTTGAGCTCTTTTAGTTAAAGCGCTTAAAAATATGAAAAATATTATAAATCTATCTATTTCATAAAATATTAAATTTCACGACCCATTTGCGGAATTTGAAACAATCAATATTAAAAATCCAATATCTCCAACCCGATTACATACAATTGTTAAAACTCCAGAATTAAAAGCTCTATATCTTTGATAATAAATAATTAAACCAAAAGAAATTAAACCTAGCCCATCCCATCCTAATAAAATTGATAAAACTCTGGGACTTAAAATTATTAAACATATTGATAGAATAAATAAAATTAATAAATAAAAAAACCGACAAATTCTTTTATCTGACCTTATATATTCAATTCTGTAAATTATTACGCATGAGGAAATAATAGAAACAACTCCGATAAATATTAATCTAATAAAATCCAAATAAATAATTATTCTAAATTTTATACAAAACAAATTTATTAAATCCCATTCTAAAATAATTACATATTTAGATGTATATAAATATAGGCCTAAAAATAGATATAGTATTCCAGAAAATAGTATGAATAAACTAATTAAAAACATTTTTATGATAATTTAAAATATAAATACATATATCATTGACACCACAAGTCAATATTTTAATTAAACTATTTAAATAAAATATATTTAAAATTAATATGAAAAAATAATTAAATTTAAAAATATAAAATTTAGGGGAATTCAATGCATCAATAAAATATAATAATCTAAAATATTAGCATTAAAAATCTTTAAAAAGAAATTTATTTTTCCATGTTGAACATAAATATATAAATATAATGAATAACAAAATCTAAGAAAACAATAAAAAATTAATAAATAAATCAAATATTTGAATCATAAATAAATAATTATTAAGAAAAATACCTCACCAACTAAGTTTAATGAAACAGGAGCAGATATATTAGATGTACAAAATATAAATCAAAATATAGATATTGGAGGCATTAACGCTATTATCCCCTTATTTAAAAATATAATCCGTCTCCCTGAAGATTTATAACACAAATTTACTGAATAAAATAAACCCGAAGAACATAATCCATGAGCAATTATAATAATATAACTACCTACAAATCCTAAAAGTATTTCAGTTATTATAGATCTTAATAAAATTCTTATATGAATTACTGAAGAATAAGCTACCAAAATCTTTATATCAATTTGACGTAAACATAAAATTGAAACAATTAACCCCCCAATTAATCTAAATACTAAAATTACCAAATTTACAAAATAAAAATTAGAATAAAAAATATATATAAATCGCAATAAACCATATGTTCCTAATTTTAATAAAATAGCTGCTAAAATTATTGATCCAAACACAGGGGCTTCAACATGAGCTTTTAATAATCATCCATGTAATATAAATATAGGAATTTTCACTAAAAATGAACTTAATATATAAATAAATATAAAAATATTTAAATTATAATCTATTATTTCTATTAAATTTATTAGCGCTAAATTATTCAAATAAATAATAATTAATAAAAAAACCAGTAAGGGAAATGAAAAAAATATTGTATAAAACATCAGATAATAACCAGCTAATAATCGTATGTTACCTGTCCCTCATTTTACAATAATTAAACATATAATAATTAACCTTACCTCAAAAAAGAAATAAAATATTAAAAAATTTATTGTTAAAAATGTAAAATATAAAACAATCAACAAAATCAAATTTAAATTAAAACAAATTCTAGATAAATTTATTAACAAAATCAAATTAAAAATTCATAAATTTAAAATAACTAATATAAATGAAAAAAAATTAAAGCCAAAATTAAACCTAATTGTGTTTCAATATATTTCATTTCTAAAATTGAATAATAATATAAATCTAATAAACATCAAAATAAAAATGTAAATTTTAAAAATTTATTTAAATTATAAAGAAAAAATAATATCAAAATTATTAAAAAAGCTTTTATCATGTTAAATTTAATATTGAAATTCTTTGATTCCCATAAAAATAAGTACAATTAACTAAAATTCTCAAACCAATAACTCTATCGCACACAGAAAATACTATAAAATATATGAAAATTCATTCATTAGAATAAATTTCAAACATAAAGATTATTGATAGTATAGAAATTACAAAAAATTGTATACTAATCAATATTATCAATAAATCACTCTTAAAAACGAAAATCAACATAAAATTTAATAAAATTAAAATAAGTGAATAAGCAATAAAATAAAATCATTATTTTAGTTAAATAGTTTAATCTAAAACATAAATCTTGTAAATTTAAAATATCATATAATAATTTTAACTAATTAACCACAAAATATTTTATTATACAAAATACATAATAATTTTATTTTCAAAAAAAATTAAATAGATAATTATCATTAATCTCCAAAATTAATATTTAAATTAAACTACTTTTTGAATAAAATAAAATAAAATAAAATGATAATATATATTAAATATATATCAAAATAGCAGAATATTTTGTTGGTGTCGAATTTTGATTTCAAACGAACAACAAATTGAAAATTAGTTTGTAATTTATACGATAGAACCTAATAGATAATAAGAAATAAACTTACATCAAAGGTTAATAAGGAAGTAACTAGTAAAGTTAGATAAGGTCCATAATTATCTAAAATAATATTTATTTCAATCAATAAAATAAATCATTAATCTTATAATAAAATTAAATTAATCATTAATCATTAAACGCCTTCTGTGTACTAGCAAGATTTCCACCCATTTTGGTAAAGATCAAAGTAAGAAAAGAACTTTATGAAATAAAAGAAAAGGATAATGCTAGAAATAGTAAAATTAAAAATTTAGCCAGAGTAACAAGGAACGATAATAAATTAAGATGTCACAAACCTCGTTATAACGAAGAAGCATACACAGATGAATAATTCAATAAGAAATTAATAGAAAGTTACGTATCTAGCCTTACACAAGGGAAAGGAAAATATGAACAAGACCTGGAAAAAGAAATCAAATTAACTAAGGAGAATACAATCAAAGAATGGCAAAATATATGAGAGGAATCTAACACAGGAATCTGGACTAAAAGGCTGATTAGAGATATTGAGAAATGGGTCACAAGAAAGCACGGGTATGTAAATTTTTATACCACACAGATACTTACAGGTCATGGTTGCTTCAACCAATATACGAAAAAGAAATAGGTGAATACCAAACGGATCACTGCTGGTACAGCTGTCAAACACAAGATGATGCGCAACCCACTCTGCTTTACTGTAAGAAATGGAAAGATCAAAGGCAAAAATTAACGCACAATCTAGAAATTAATATCCAATGAGAGCCTAATGAGATAATTGATGCAATTATCCCAGACTAAAATAAATGGAACGCTTTCCAAAGTTTCTGTCCAGAAGTACTGAATAAAAGACAGGCCGATGAAAGAGTAACACAAAAGACTGAAAGAGAGAACACTACAATATGATAATCTATTGTACTGTAAGAATAAGATACATACCATCTATGGGTAACAAATTAAAAGTAAAACCCTCAGGAAGATAAATATAATATAATTTAACAGAAGCGAACGCAAACCTGAAACAGGAAAGAAATATTAACCTAATTAAAATATAGATAATAATTTCCACTTAATTAAAAATAGAGAGATTGTAAAACAATAAACGTGATATATTGTATTACAACAATATTAGTACAATAAGAGTCCTTACTAGTGAATGTAATCTAAAGAGGTGCGAAGAGTTTTGGAAGCAATGCAACTAAATTAACTAAAATATAAATAATAGTAAACCGTGAAATTAAATAATAACGTACCAAGAAATGCATAAACTTTGAAGACGCTGTCAAAGCTAAAAACCATAAATAACGAATCTAGTAAATCATTATAACAGAATCCAAACAAATGACAGGTCGACTAGATGGATAACCTAACACCGCACAACCCAGTCTTCAGTTTCAGACGCTGGACAACCAAATTGGACAATTGGGGCCGCAGAAATCGACTTCAGAAGCAAAAAATTCAGAATGAATTTGCAGTTTTTCGATCCTAGGATAGGGTCAGATGCAGTGGACAGCAAAAGAAGGGTTATATTTACGTTCCTGACACCCTAGGCTTCCGTTAGAGGCGCTGCTCAACCAGATCGGACAATTAGGGCCGCTGAAATCGACATGAGAATCATAAGATTGAGAATAAATAAGCAGTTTTTCCATTCTATGGCAGGTTTGGACGCAATAAAAGGCAAAGTAATGTTTATACTTACGTTCCGCACAACCCAGGCTGCAGTTTGAGCCGCTGCTCAGCCATATCGGACAAGTAGGGCCGCTGAAATTGACTCCAGAAGCACAAAATTCGGAATGAATTTGAAGTTTTTCGATCATAGGATAGGTTCAGATGCAATGGAAAGCAAAATAATGTTTATATTTACGTTCCGCACAACCTAGGCTTCAGTTAGAGACGCTACTCAACCAGATCGGACAATTAGGGCCGCAGAAATCCATTTGAGAAGCATAAAATTGAGAACAAGTAAGCAGTTTTTCGATCTTATGATAGATACCGATACAGCGGATGGCAGAATAATGATTGTATTTAGTGTAATAGTAATTTAGTAATAATTTTAATTCCATAAACTTTAAAAATTTATATGCTCATACACTAAAATATAAAGATTTAACAAAAAATTAATCATGATAAAAAATTTTTATTCTTATTTTTCATCTATAATAATTATCTTTTTATCAGTATTTTCTCTCATATTAAACAATATATTTTTCATTTGACTAATTATAGAAATTACTAACTTAATTTTTTTATCATCATTAGCTATTTCAAAAAATATGAAAATTAGAGTTCTTTATTTTTTTATTTCATTTATTAGAAGATCTCTAATTTTAACGGGAATTTTATTTAATAATTTTAATGTATACTCATCAATCCTAATAATAATGGGAACTTCATTAAAATTAGAGATTATTCCATTTAATGCTTGATTTAATTTTATATTTAAATCAATTAATTTCATAAATGCATTCTTATTAATAACATTCATAAAATTAATTCCTTTTATTCTTTTAATAAATTCAATCCCGATAAAAGAATTATTAATTATAATTACTCTAAATTTAATTGTATCACCTCTATTAATATTAAATAAAAATTCTTTAATACTAATAATATCATTTTCTTCAATTTATCAAACTTCATTAATAATAACATTAATATATTTAAATTTGTATATTTTTATTCTTTACTTCATCATATATTCAGTATTATCATATAATATAATCTATTTAATCATAGATATAAAATTAGAAAATAAAATAGAAATAATAATCTTTAACAATAAATCAAAACTTACATTTTCTTATTTATTACTAACATATATATTTATTCCACCAATAGGAGTATTTTCTTTAAAATGATTAGTGTTAGAGAACTTAGTAATTAAACTTAATGGTTTTAATCTTATCCTATCTATCGTTATTGTAATATCAAGACTATTAATAACTTGAAATTATTTAAATTTTATTAATAATAATTTATTCAATAAAAATTACTCAAATATATTCTTAAAATACAAATATATAGATATGTGAATTTTATTAATTATAACTATTATAGTAATTATATTTAGAATCATATACATTTACTTTAAAATCTAATTTCTGAAAAATTATATTTTATTTTTAAATTTGCAATTTAATATTTTGTTTAAATTATAGAAATTATATTAATAGTATTAGAAAATTTTATTTTCATAAATAAATTTACAATTTATTCCTTTTATCAGACATAACACTCTAATACTTTATTTAAAGATTTTAAGTTAATTTTAAACTATTAATCTTCAAAATTAAAAATATAAATTTAATTTTATAAATCTTAATTTCTTCGTGAATGAAAAAATGATTATACTCCACTAATCATAAAAATATTGGCATATTATATTTTATATTCGCTATATGATCAGGAATAATTGGTTCATCAATAAGATTTATTATTCGATTAGAATTAAGAAGACAGGGGCATGAATTAAAAATGATCAGATTTATAATTCAATTGTAACGTCTCATGCTTTTGTTATAATTTTTTTTATGGTTATACCATTCATAATTGGAGATTTTGGGAACTGATTAGTTCCCTTAATGATTGGAGCTCCAGATATGGCATTCCCACGAATAAACAATATAAGATTTTGATTACTACCTCCTTCAATTTTTTCATTATTAATAAGAAATTATTTAAATTCAGGATCAGGCACAGGATGAACAATTTACCCTCCATTATCATCATTTATATACCACCCATCATCATCTACCGATCTAACAATTTTTTCCCTTCATATCGCCGGAGTATCATCAATCATAGGGGCTATTAATTTTTTAGTGACAATTTTCAATATAATAAATTATTCGCTACAATATGATCAAATACCTTTATTCCCATGATCAGTTATAATTACAGCAATTTTACTTTTACTATCACTACCTGTTCTTGCTGGAGCAATTACAATACTTTTATCAGATCGAAATTTAAATTCTTCTTTTTTTACCCTATAGGAGGGGGTGACCCAATTTTATACCAACACTTATTTTGATTCTTTGGACATCCAAAAGTTTATATTCTAATTCTTCCAGGATTTGGACTAATCTCACATATTATTTTAAACGAAAGAGGTAAAAAAGCAACATTTGGAAACATAGGAATAGTATACGCGATACTAGGAATTGGTTTTCTAGGATTTATTGTATGAGCACATCACATATTTACTGTTGGAATAGATGTAGATACTCGCGCTTATTTCACATCAGCAACTATAATTACTGCCATTCCCACTGGCATTAAAGTTTTTAGATGACTAGCAACATTCCATGGATCAAAAGCTTACGCAAATCCAACAACTTTATGATCTATGGGATTTATTTTTTTGTTTACAATAGGAGGATTAACAGGAATTATATTATCAAATTCATCTATTCATATTTTACTTCATGATACATACTATGTTGTAGGACATTTTCATTATGTACTTTCAATAGGAGCAGTATTTAGAATTATTGCAAGATTATTTCACTGATATCCTTTAATTACTGGCTTAACACTAAACAAAAAATTTCTTAAAATTCAATTTTATTTTATATTTATTGGAGTAAATATAACATTCTTCCCTCAACATTTTTTAGGATTAATAGGAATACCACGACGATATTCAGATTACCCTGACGCGTATTACTGTTGAAATTTTTTACCTTCACTAGGATCATTAATTTCAATTAATAGAATAATAATATTTATTTTTATTATATTAGAAAGATTTATAGTAAAACGATTAATTTTACTTATATATTTTCAAAATTCACTCGAATGATTACAAAACTATCCCCCATTTGAACACTCATTTAATGAAATTCCTTTGATTTTTAAAAAAGAAAATAAAAGAAATAAAATTTAATTTTAAACTTATAAAATTTATAAATTAAAAATTAAATTTAATATGGCAGATTAGTGCGATGAATTTAAGCTTCATATATAAAGATATATTTCATTTATTAAGAATTGCTACATGAAATATATTTTCACTTCAAGATCCTAACTCTCCTTTTGCTGATAATTTAGTTGTATTTTATAATATTACTATATATAATATTATCAATAATTATTTCGATAACATTATTTATAATAATAAATATCATTTTAAGAAAATTTAGAAATCGATTTTTATTAGAAAATAATTTAATTGAAATTATTTGAACTATTTTTCCAATAATTGTATTAATAATTATTGCATTTCCATCATTAAAAACTCTTTATTTTGTTGATGAAATATGGACATTCTCATATTTTACAATTAAAGCTATTGGTCATCAATGATATTGAAGATATGAATATCCAGAATTTTATTTAAATTATGATTCTTTTATAATCAATGATTATTCAAATTTAAGATTATTTCGACTATTAGATGTAGATAATCGAATTATTATTCCATTTAAAACCCCAATTCCTTTAATTACAACATCTGTTGATGTAATTCACTCATGAACAATTCCATCCTTAGGAATAAAAATAGATGCAACTCCAGGACGACTTAATCAAATAATATTATTTACATACCGACCAGGATTATTTTTTGGCCAATGTTCAGAAATTTGTGGAACAAATCATAGATTTATACCTATCGTAGTAGAATCAACATCAATAAATGATTTTGGAAATTGATTACTTAGAATAATAACTTTATAAAATCCTAAGATAAAAAATTAGTTAAACATATAACATTAAATTGTCAATTTAAAATTATTAATTTTTTAATATTTTTTATTTATATTTTATTTAACAATAATAATTTAATCATTAGATGTCTGAAATGAAAGAATTGGTCTCTTAAACCATATTATAGTATAAATTCGATATACTTCTAATGGCCAATATTTAAATATTTTTTTATACCACAGATAAAACCAATATTATGATCAATTCTTCTATTTTTCACATTAAGAATTATTTACATTATAATCATTAATCTTCATTATTTATTTATTAATTTTTCTCCATATAAAAATAAAAAGAAAATATTAAAAAATAAGAATAAAAATTTATGAAAGTGAATATGATAAACCTATTATCAATTTTCGACCCATCTACATATATTATACTTATAATAAATTGAATTAGTTTATTACTACCATTAATAATGATACCAATAATATATTGATTTATTCTCTCTCGTTTAAATATATTATGAATTAAACTTATAATAATAATTTACAATGAATTTAAATTACTAATTAGTTACAAATATATATTTAATATAATTATTTTCTTAAGAATACTAATAATAATTATACTTTATAATTTAATAGGATTAATACCATATACTTTCACTCCTACAAGTCACTTATCAATTAATTTATCATTAAAAATATCAATATGATTAACATATATATTTTACGGTTGAACTATAAATTCAGAAAAGATATTAATTCATTTAGTACCACTAAATACACCTTTAATATTAATAAATTTCATAGTATTAATTGAAACAATCAGAAACATTATTCGTCCATGAGCATTATCAATTCGACTAACAGCTAATATATTAGCAGGATATTTACTTTTAACTTTACTAGGATCGCCAATAGAAAGTTCCTGATTAATTATTATTCCATTTATAATCATTATTCAAAATATATTATTTATTCTAGAAATCTCAGTTTTATTTATTCAATCGTATGTAATTTCCATTCTTAGACTTCTATACTTTAATGAATCTAATCATTAAAATCATTAAATTAAAAAAAAATTGTTTATCTTAAATAAACACTAAAACAAATGAAAAATCATCCATTTCATCTAGTAACACCCAGGCCTTGACCAATAATATTATCTATTAATTTAATAAATTTATTAATAAGAGCTATTATAATTTTTCAATTTAAAATTAATTGAATTCTATTTATATCATTAATTACTATATTATTTACTATAGCACAATGATGACGAGATGTAATTCGTGAAAGAACATTTCAAGGAATGCACTCATATATAGTATTAGATTTAATAAAATTAGGAAAGTGTTTGGTGTTGTGGTGCATTATATTTGAAATATTTACAGAGATTTCAAGAAAATATAAGTGTGAAACAAGATAAAACTATCTTTGAATCAAACTGAAGAATTTAAAAATTCATAAAGGTATGTATAAGTTAATAGAGAGACGTGGAATAGACAAAATTATTGGTACGGAGCCAAATAGGTTATGTGAACAGGTGAAACAGGCTAAAGAGATTAGCATAATTAGATATTGAAAGGAACAATTATGCAGTTAATTATAAAATCGTGTTAGAGGATATATTGTATTGTAATTGTGAAAGATTTCCTCACCACCCTAGGGGTATTTATCATGGCGCGTTACCCTTTTTTTATTATAATGGGTGGTTCGCCAATAGTCATGTCATCCCACTTTCTAAAATGAAATTAATTTTAAATAAAACATAACAAAAACATAATTTTTGTATTCATTATAAAATAAAGTATTACATTTTGAAATAATAATAATAGATAATCTTGAATAATATTAATAAGAAAACATAACAAAACGTACTCTTCAAATACTACCAGTAAAACCTTAAATCTTGTGAAATAGTACATACTAAGCAAATAAATAAAACTCTATTAATGTATTAAAACATATTGAAAAGAATAAGTTGAATATATATACATCAAAATTGATGTTTTAAGAAAAGTGAAATTAAAAGAACATCGTTGAAAATCTAGTTCCTATTAAAAAGTTTTTAATTTTCGATTTTTAGAAGAGATGTCTGCACGCCTTTCCAACTGACTATTATTTACAGTTAATGCAATATACAATAATAAGTAATAATACAATAAATTATATTCTTTCGTTCAGTAAGTGGTGTAAGTTTAATACAACAACAGGAATAATGAATAAACGAGGATAAATATTGATAAATATATATAAAATATAAGTATCATTAAATAATCAGCGGTTTGTTGTTCGTGTTGAGTTTTATTTGGCTTTAGGATAAACATCAGAGTGTCATATATAATTAATCACTTGATAAATTTTACTAAGTAATTTGTAAATGTTTTCATTCAAAATGTCAAAATTGATTCGGAAAGACCCTTTTCAATTTCATTATTAATTTTATACATCGATTTAAGTAAAAAAGTATACCTAATCTTATAAAAATATGATAAAAAATATATTCCTTTCAGGAAAAAGATAAATTTATTAAATAAAAATTTTTGGGGGTGTTTATTAGGATAAT
The DNA here is from genome assembly GCF_051401765.1 of Calliopsis andreniformis. Classification (NCBI taxonomy): domain Eukaryota; kingdom Metazoa; phylum Arthropoda; class Insecta; order Hymenoptera; family Andrenidae; genus Calliopsis; species Calliopsis andreniformis. The sequence goes on from NW_027480783.1 coordinate 66,235, forward strand.
AAAATAATAAATAACCAAAATAAATCCGTAATAAATAAATAAATAAAATAAATATTTTATCATAAAAATTCAATAAGATAATGTAAACTTTAAAGATTAGATAAAAAATAAGTATTCCCATAAAAATAACTATAATAAACAAAAAGGAAATACATAAATTAATGTATAAAGATTCATAATATACTCTGTAGGTAACATTTTTAAATTCAAAAGGATAAAAGATTCATAAAACTAAACGAAATGAGTATCTTAGTGTAAACACCATAGATATATAAAATATACAAAATATTGTAATTCTAATATCTCTATTAATAAAGAAATATTCAATAATTATATCCTTAGAGAGAAAACCTGACAAAAAGAAACACCCGCATAGACTTAATTTTCCAATTAATAGAACTATACCATTTAAAGGTATTAAAATTCTCATAGAATTAAAATTTCGAATATCTTGGTTATTATTAGATCTATGAATAAATCTTCTTGCACATATAAATATTATTGATTTAAATAAAGCATGAATAACTAAATGAAAGAAGGCTAAATCCACTAACCCTACAGATAAAATTCTTATTATTAATCCTAACTGACTTAAAGTTGATAGGGCAATAATTTTCTTTAAATCATATTCAAAATTAGCAATAGAACTAGCCATAAATATAGTAAAGATTGAGATAAATAAAATAACGTTATTATTTATTGTAAACACTAAACTGTAATAATGGATTAATAAATAAACCCCTGCAGTAACTAAGGTTGAAGAATGAACTAAAGTAGAAATAAGGGTTGGAGCTATTATAGCTGCAGGTAACCATAAAGAAAAGGGTATTTGAGCTCTTTTAGTTAAAGCGCTTAAAAATATGAAAAATATTATAAATCTATCTATTTCATAAAATATTAAATTTCACGACCCATTTGCGGAATTTGAAACAATCAATATTAAAAATCCAATATCTCCAACCCGATTACATACAATTGTTAAAACTCCAGAATTAAAAGCTCTATATCTTTGATAATAAATAATTAAACCAAAAGAAATTAAACCTAGCCCATCCCATCCTAATAAAATTGATAAAACTCTGGGACTTAAAATTATTAAACATATTGATAGAATAAATAAAATTAATAAATAAAAAAACCGACAAATTCTTTTATCTGACCTTATATATTCAATTCTGTAAATTATTACGCATGAGGAAATAATAGAAACAACTCCGATAAATATTAATCTAATAAAATCCAAATAAATAATTATTCTAAATTTTATACAAAACAAATTTATTAAATCCCATTCTAAAATAATTACATATTTAGATGTATATAAATATAGGCCTAAAAATAGATATAGTATTCCAGAAAATAGTATGAATAAACTAATTAAAAACATTTTTATGATAATTTAAAATATAAATACATATATCATTGACACCACAAGTCAATATTTTAATTAAACTATTTAAATAAAATATATTTAAAATTAATATGAAAAAATAATTAAATTTAAAAATATAAAATTTAGGGGAATTCAATGCATCAATAAAATATAATAATCTAAAATATTAGCATTAAAAATCTTTAAAAAGAAATTTATTTTTCCATGTTGAACATAAATATATAAATATAATGAATAACAAAATCTAAGAAAACAATAAAAAATTAATAAATAAATCAAATATTTGAATCATAAATAAATAATTATTAAGAAAAATACCTCACCAACTAAGTTTAATGAAACAGGAGCAGATATATTAGATGTACAAAATATAAATCAAAATATAGATATTGGAGGCATTAACGCTATTATCCCCTTATTTAAAAATATAATCCGTCTCCCTGAAGATTTATAACACAAATTTACTGAATAAAATAAACCCGAAGAACATAATCCATGAGCAATTATAATAATATAACTACCTACAAATCCTAAAAGTATTTCAGTTATTATAGATCTTAATAAAATTCTTATATGAATTACTGAAGAATAAGCTACCAAAATCTTTATATCAATTTGACGTAAACATAAAATTGAAACAATTAACCCCCCAATTAATCTAAATACTAAAATTACCAAATTTACAAAATAAAAATTAGAATAAAAAATATATATAAATCGCAATAAACCATATGTTCCTAATTTTAATAAAATAGCTGCTAAAATTATTGATCCAAACACAGGGGCTTCAACATGAGCTTTTAATAATCATCCATGTAATATAAATATAGGAATTTTCACTAAAAATGAACTTAATATATAAATAAATATAAAAATATTTAAATTATAATCTATTATTTCTATTAAATTTATTAGCGCTAAATTATTCAAATAAATAATAATTAATAAAAAAACCAGTAAGGGAAATGAAAAAAATATTGTATAAAACATCAGATAATAACCAGCTAATAATCGTATGTTACCTGTCCCTCATTTTACAATAATTAAACATATAATAATTAACCTTACCTCAAAAAAGAAATAAAATATTAAAAAATTTATTGTTAAAAATGTAAAATATAAAACAATCAACAAAATCAAATTTAAATTAAAACAAATTCTAGATAAATTTATTAACAAAATCAAATTAAAAATTCATAAATTTAAAATAACTAATATAAATGAAAAAAAATTAAAGCCAAAATTAAACCTAATTGTGTTTCAATATATTTCATTTCTAAAATTGAATAATAATATAAATCTAATAAACATCAAAATAAAAATGTAAATTTTAAAAATTTATTTAAATTATAAAGAAAAAATAATATCAAAATTATTAAAAAAGCTTTTATCATGTTAAATTTAATATTGAAATTCTTTGATTCCCATAAAAATAAGTACAATTAACTAAAATTCTCAAACCAATAACTCTATCGCACACAGAAAATACTATAAAATATATGAAAATTCATTCATTAGAATAAATTTCAAACATAAAGATTATTGATAGTATAGAAATTACAAAAAATTGTATACTAATCAATATTATCAATAAATCACTCTTAAAAACGAAAATCAACATAAAATTTAATAAAATTAAAATAAGTGAATAAGCAATAAAATAAAATCATTATTTTAGTTAAATAGTTTAATCTAAAACATAAATCTTGTAAATTTAAAATATCATATAATAATTTTAACTAATTAACCACAAAATATTTTATTATACAAAATACATAATAATTTTATTTTCAAAAAAAATTAAATAGATAATTATCATTAATCTCCAAAATTAATATTTAAATTAAACTACTTTTTGAATAAAATAAAATAAAATAAAATGATAATATATATTAAATATATATCAAAATAGCAGAATATTTTGTTGGTGTCGAATTTTGATTTCAAACGAACAACAAATTGAAAATTAGTTTGTAATTTATACGATAGAACCTAATAGATAATAAGAAATAAACTTACATCAAAGGTTAATAAGGAAGTAACTAGTAAAGTTAGATAAGGTCCATAATTATCTAAAATAATATTTATTTCAATCAATAAAATAAATCATTAATCTTATAATAAAATTAAATTAATCATTAATCATTAAACGCCTTCTGTGTACTAGCAAGATTTCCACCCATTTTGGTAAAGATCAAAGTAAGAAAAGAACTTTATGAAATAAAAGAAAAGGATAATGCTAGAAATAGTAAAATTAAAAATTTAGCCAGAGTAACAAGGAACGATAATAAATTAAGATGTCACAAACCTCGTTATAACGAAGAAGCATACACAGATGAATAATTCAATAAGAAATTAATAGAAAGTTACGTATCTAGCCTTACACAAGGGAAAGGAAAATATGAACAAGACCTGGAAAAAGAAATCAAATTAACTAAGGAGAATACAATCAAAGAATGGCAAAATATATGAGAGGAATCTAACACAGGAATCTGGACTAAAAGGCTGATTAGAGATATTGAGAAATGGGTCACAAGAAAGCACGGGTATGTAAATTTTTATACCACACAGATACTTACAGGTCATGGTTGCTTCAACCAATATACGAAAAAGAAATAGGTGAATACCAAACGGATCACTGCTGGTACAGCTGTCAAACACAAGATGATGCGCAACCCACTCTGCTTTACTGTAAGAAATGGAAAGATCAAAGGCAAAAATTAACGCACAATCTAGAAATTAATATCCAATGAGAGCCTAATGAGATAATTGATGCAATTATCCCAGACTAAAATAAATGGAACGCTTTCCAAAGTTTCTGTCCAGAAGTACTGAATAAAAGACAGGCCGATGAAAGAGTAACACAAAAGACTGAAAGAGAGAACACTACAATATGATAATCTATTGTACTGTAAGAATAAGATACATACCATCTATGGGTAACAAATTAAAAGTAAAACCCTCAGGAAGATAAATATAATATAATTTAACAGAAGCGAACGCAAACCTGAAACAGGAAAGAAATATTAACCTAATTAAAATATAGATAATAATTTCCACTTAATTAAAAATAGAGAGATTGTAAAACAATAAACGTGATATATTGTATTACAACAATATTAGTACAATAAGAGTCCTTACTAGTGAATGTAATCTAAAGAGGTGCGAAGAGTTTTGGAAGCAATGCAACTAAATTAACTAAAATATAAATAATAGTAAACCGTGAAATTAAATAATAACGTACCAAGAAATGCATAAACTTTGAAGACGCTGTCAAAGCTAAAAACCATAAATAACGAATCTAGTAAATCATTATAACAGAATCCAAACAAATGACAGGTCGACTAGATGGATAACCTAACACCGCACAACCCAGTCTTCAGTTTCAGACGCTGGACAACCAAATTGGACAATTGGGGCCGCAGAAATCGACTTCAGAAGCAAAAAATTCAGAATGAATTTGCAGTTTTTCGATCCTAGGATAGGGTCAGATGCAGTGGACAGCAAAAGAAGGGTTATATTTACGTTCCTGACACCCTAGGCTTCCGTTAGAGGCGCTGCTCAACCAGATCGGACAATTAGGGCCGCTGAAATCGACATGAGAATCATAAGATTGAGAATAAATAAGCAGTTTTTCCATTCTATGGCAGGTTTGGACGCAATAAAAGGCAAAGTAATGTTTATACTTACGTTCCGCACAACCCAGGCTGCAGTTTGAGCCGCTGCTCAGCCATATCGGACAAGTAGGGCCGCTGAAATTGACTCCAGAAGCACAAAATTCGGAATGAATTTGAAGTTTTTCGATCATAGGATAGGTTCAGATGCAATGGAAAGCAAAATAATGTTTATATTTACGTTCCGCACAACCTAGGCTTCAGTTAGAGACGCTACTCAACCAGATCGGACAATTAGGGCCGCAGAAATCCATTTGAGAAGCATAAAATTGAGAACAAGTAAGCAGTTTTTCGATCTTATGATAGATACCGATACAGCGGATGGCAGAATAATGATTGTATTTAGTGTAATAGTAATTTAGTAATAATTTTAATTCCATAAACTTTAAAAATTTATATGCTCATACACTAAAATATAAAGATTTAACAAAAAATTAATCATGATAAAAAATTTTTATTCTTATTTTTCATCTATAATAATTATCTTTTTATCAGTATTTTCTCTCATATTAAACAATATATTTTTCATTTGACTAATTATAGAAATTACTAACTTAATTTTTTTATCATCATTAGCTATTTCAAAAAATATGAAAATTAGAGTTCTTTATTTTTTTATTTCATTTATTAGAAGATCTCTAATTTTAACGGGAATTTTATTTAATAATTTTAATGTATACTCATCAATCCTAATAATAATGGGAACTTCATTAAAATTAGGGATTATTCCATTTAATGCTTGATTTAATTTTATATTTAAATCAATTAATTTCATAAATGCATTCTTATTAATAACATTCATAAAATTAATTCCTTTTATTCTTTTAATAAATTCAATCCCGATAAAAGAATTATTAATTATAATTACTCTAAATTTAATTGTATCACCTCTATTAATATTAAATAAAAATTCTTTAATACTAATAATATCATTTTCTTCAATTTATCAAACTTCATTAATAATAACATTAATATATTTAAATTTGTATATTTTTATTCTTTACTTCATCATATATTCAGTATTATCATATAATATAATCTATTTAATCATAGATATAAAATTAGAAAATAAAATAGAAATAATAATCTTTAACAATAAATCAAAACTTACATTTTCTTATTTATTACTAACATATATATTTATTCCACCAATAGGAGTATTTTCTTTAAAATGATTAGTGTTAGAGAACTTAGTAATTAAACTTAATGGTTTTAATCTTATCCTATCTATCGTTATTGTAATATCAAGACTATTAATAACTTGAAATTATTTAAATTTTATTAATAATAATTTATTCAATAAAAATTACTCAAATATATTCTTAAAATACAAATATATAGATATGTGAATTTTATTAATTATAACTATTATAGTAATTATATTTAGAATCATATACATTTACTTTAAAATCTAATTTCTGAAAAATTATATTTTATTTTTAAATTTGCAATTTAATATTTTGTTTAAATTATAGAAATTATATTAATAGTATTAGAAAATTTTATTTTCATAAATAAATTTACAATTTATTCCTTTTATCAGACATAACACTCTAATACTTTATTTAAAGATTTTAAGTTAATTTTAAACTATTAATCTTCAAAATTAAAAATATAAATTTAATTTTATAAATCTTAATTTCTTCGTGAATGAAAAAATGATTATACTCCACTAATCATAAAAATATTGGCATATTATATTTTATATTCGCTATATGATCAGGAATAATTGGTTCATCAATAAGATTTATTATTCGATTAGAATTAAGAAGACAGGGGCATGAATTAAAAATGATCAGATTTATAATTCAATTGTAACGTCTCATGCTTTTGTTATAATTTTTTTTATGGTTATACCATTCATAATTGGAGATTTTGGGAACTGATTAGTTCCCTTAATGATTGGAGCTCCAGATATGGCATTCCCACGAATAAACAATATAAGATTTTGATTACTACCTCCTTCAATTTTTTCATTATTAATAAGAAATTATTTAAATTCAGGATCAGGCACAGGATGAACAATTTACCCTCCATTATCATCATTTATATACCACCCATCATCATCTACCGATCTAACAATTTTTTCCCTTCATATCGCCGGAGTATCATCAATCATAGGGGCTATTAATTTTTTAGTGACAATTTTCAATATAATAAATTATTCGCTACAATATGATCAAATACCTTTATTCCCATGATCAGTTATAATTACAGCAATTTTACTTTTACTATCACTACCTGTTCTTGCTGGAGCAATTACAATACTTTTATCAGATCGAAATTTAAATTCTTCTTTTTTTACCCTGTAGGAGGGGGTGACCCAATTTTATACCAACACTTATTTTGATTCTTTGGACATCCAAAAGTTTATATTCTAATTCTTCCAGGATTTGGACTAATCTCACATATTATTTTAAACGAAAGAGGTAAAAAAGCAACATTTGGAAACATAGGAATAGTATACGCAATACTAGGAATTGGTTTTCTAGGATTTATTGTATGAGCACATCACATATTTACTGTTGGAATAGATGTAGATACTCGCGCTTATTTCACATCAGCAACTATAATTACTGCCATTCCCACTGGCATTAAAGTTTTTAGATGACTAGCAACATTCCATGGATCAAAAGCTTACGCAAATCCAACAACTTTATGATCTATGGGATTTATTTTTTTGTTTACAATAGGAGGATTAACAGGAATTATATTATCAAATTCATCTATTCATATTTTACTTCATGATACATACTATGTTGTAGGACATTTTCATTATGTACTTTCAATAGGAGCAGTATTTAGAATTATTGCAAGATTATTTCACTGATATCCTTTAATTACTGGCTTAACACTAAACAAAAAATTTCTTAAAATTCAATTTTATTTTATATTTATTGGAGTAAATATAACATTCTTCCCTCAACATTTTTTAGGATTAATAGGAATACCACGACGATATTCAGATTACCCTGACGCGTATTACTGTTGAAATTTTTTACCTTCACTAGGATCATTAATTTCAATTAATAGAATAATAATATTTATTTTTATTATATTAGAAAGATTTATAGTAAAACGATTAATTTTACTTATATATTTTCAAAATTCACTCGAATGATTACAAAACTATCCCCCATTTGAACACTCATTTAATGAAATTCCTTTGATTTTTAAAAAAGAAAATAAAAGAAATAAAATTTAATTTTAAACTTATAAAATTTATAAATTAAAAATTAAATTTAATATGGCAGATTAGTGCGATGAATTTAAGCTTCATATATAAAGATATATTTCATTTATTAAGAATTGCTACATGAAATATATTTTCACTTCAAGATCCTAACTCTCCTTTTGCTGATAATTTAGTTGTATTTTATAATATTACTATATATAATATTATCAATAATTATTTCGATAACATTATTTATAATAATAAATATCATTTTAAGAAAATTTAGAAATCGATTTTTATTAGAAAATAATTTAATTGAAATTATTTGAACTATTTTTCCAATAATTGTATTAATAATTATTGCATTTCCATCATTAAAAACTCTTTATTTTGTTGATGAAATATGGACATTCTCATATTTTACAATTAAAGCTATTGGTCATCAATGATATTGAAGATATGAATATCCAGAATTTTATTTAAATTATGATTCTTTTATAATCAATGATTATTCAAATTTAAGATTATTTCGACTATTAGATGTAGATAATCGAATTATTATTCCATTTAAAACCCCAATTCCTTTAATTACAACATCTGTTGATGTAATTCACTCATGAACAATTCCATCCTTAGGAATAAAAATAGATGCAACTCCAGGACGACTTAATCAAATAATATTATTTACATACCGACCAGGATTATTTTTTGGCCAATGTTCAGAAATTTGTGGAACAAATCATAGATTTATACCTATCGTAGTAGAATCAACATCAATAAATGATTTTGGAAATTGATTACTTAGAATAATAACTTTATAAAATCCTAAGATAAAAAATTAGTTAAACATATAACATTAAATTGTCAATTTAAAATTATTAATTTTTTAATATTTTTTATTTATATTTTATTTAACAATAATAATTTAATCATTAGATGTCTGAAATGAAAGAATTGGTCTCTTAAACCATATTATAGTATAAATTCGATATACTTCTAATGGCCAATATTTAAATATTTTTTTATACCACAGATAAAACCAATATTATGATCAATTCTTCTATTTTTCACATTAAGAATTATTTACATTATAATCATTAATCTTCATTATTTATTTATTAATTTTTCTCCATATAAAAATAAAAAGAAAATATTAAAAAATAAGAATAAAAATTTATGAAAGTGAATATGATAAACCTATTATCAATTTTCGACCCATCTACATATATTATACTTATAATAAATTGAATTAGTTTATTACTACCATTAATAATGATACCAATAATATATTGATTTATTCTCTCTCGTTTAAATATATTATGAATTAAACTTATAATAATAATTTACAATGAATTTAAATTACTAATTAGTTACAAATATATATTTAATATAATTATTTTCTTAAGAATACTAATAATAATTATACTTTATAATTTAATAGGATTAATACCATATACTTTCACTCCTACAAGTCACTTATCAATTAATTTATCATTAAAAATATCAATATGATTAACATATATATTTTACGGTTGAACTATAAATTCAGAAAAGATATTAATTCATTTAGTACCACTAAATACACCTTTAATATTAATAAATTTCATAGTATTAATTGAAACAATCAGAAACATTATTCGTCCATGAGCATTATCAATTCGACTAACAGCTAATATATTAGCAGGATATTTACTTTTAACTTTACTAGGATCGCCAATAGAAAGTTCCTGATTAATTATTATTCCATTTATAATCATTATTCAAAATATATTATTTATTCTAGAAATCTCAGTTTTATTTATTCAATCGTATGTAATTTCCATTCTTAGACTTCTATACTTTAATGAATCTAATCATTAAAATCATTAAATTAAAAAAAAATTGTTTATCTTAAATAAACACTAAAACAAATGAAAAATCATCCATTTCATCTAGTAACACCCAGGCCTTGACCAATAATATTATCTATTAATTTAATAAATTTATTAATAAGAGCTATTATAATTTTTCAATTTAAAATTAATTGAATTCTATTTATATCATTAATTACTATATTATTTACTATAGCACAATGATGACGAGATGTAATTCGTGAAAGAACATTTCAAGGAATGCACTCATATATAGTATTAGATTTAATAAAATTAGGAAAGTGTTTGGTGTTGTGGTGCATTATATTTGAAATATTTACAGAGATTTCAAGAAAATATAAGTGTGAAACAAGATAAAACTATCTTTGAATCAAACTGAAGAATTTAAAAATTCATAAAGGTATGTATAAGTTAATAGAGAGACGTGGAATAGACAAAATTATTGGTACGGAGCCAAATAGGTTATGTGAACAGGTGAAACAGGCTAAAGAGATTAGCATAATTAGATATTGAAAGGAACAATTATGCAGTTAATTATAAAATCGTGTTAGAGGATATATTGTATTGTAATTGTGAAAGATTTCCTCACCACCCTAGGGGTATTTATCATGGCGCGTTACCCTTTTTTTATTATAATGGGTGGTTCGCCAATAGTCATGTCATCCCACTTTCTAAAATGAAATTAATTTTAAATAAAACATAACAAAAACATAATTTTTGTATTCATTATAAAATAAAGTATTACATTTTGAAATAATAATAATAGATAATCTTGAATAATATTAATAAGAAAACATAACAAAACGTACTCTTCAAATACTACCAGTAAAACCTTAAATCTTGTGAAATAGTACATACTAAGCAAATAAATAAAACTCTATTAATGTATTAAAACATATTGAAAAGAATAAGTTGAATATATATACATCAAAATTGATGTTTTAAGAAAAGTGAAATTAAAAGAACATCGTTGAAAATCTAGTTCCTATTAAAAAGTTTTTAATTTTCGATTTTTAGAAGAGATGTCTGCACGCCTTTCCAACTGACTATTATTTACAGTTAATGCAATATACAATAATAAGTAATAATACAATAAATTATATTCTTTCGTTCAGTAAGTGGTGTAAGTTTAATACAACAACAGGAATAATGAATAAACGAGGATAAATATTGATAAATATATATAAAATATAAGTATCATTAAATAATCAGCGGTTTGTTGTTCGTGTTGAGTTTTATTTGGCTTTAGGATAAACATCAGAGTGTCATATATAATTAATCACTTGATAAATTTTACTAAGTAATTTGTAAATGTTTTCATTCAAAATGTCAAAATTGATTCGGAAAGACCCTTTTCAATTTCATTATTAATTTTATACATCGATTTAAGTAAAAAAGTATACCTAATCTTATAAAAATATGATAAAAAATATATTCCTTTCAGGAAAAAGATAAATTTATTAAATAAAAATTTTTGGGGGTGTTTATTAGGATAATAAAATAATAAATAACCAAAATAAATCCGTAATAAATAAATAAATAAAATAAATATTTTATCATAAAAATTCAATAAGATAATGTAAACTTTAAAGATTAGATAAAAAATAAGTATTCCCATAAAAATAACTATAATAAACAAAAAGGAAATACATAAATTAATGTATAAAGATTCATAATATACTCTGTAGGTAACATTTTTAAATTCAAAAGGATAAAAGGTTCATAAAACTAAACGAAATGAGTATCTTAGTGTAAACACCATAGATATATAAAATATACAAAATATTGTAATTCTAATATCTCTATTAATAAAGAAATATTCAATAATTATATCCTTAGAGAGAAAACCTGACAAAAAGAAACACCCGCATAGACTTAATTTTCCAATTAATAGAACTATACCATTTAAAGGTATTAAAATTCTCATAGAATTAAAATTTCGAATATCTTGGTTATTATTAGATCTATGAATAAATCTTCTTGCACATATAAATATTATTGATTTAAATAAAGCATGAATAACTAAATGAAAGAAGGCTAAATCCACTAACCCTACAGATAAAATTCTTATTATTAATCCTAACTGACTTAAAGTTGATAGGGCAATAATTTTCTTTAAATCATATTCAAAATTAGCAATAGAACTAGCCATAAATATAGTAAAGATTGAGATAAATAAAATAACGTTATTATTTATTGTAAACACTAAACTGTAATAATGGATTAATAAATAAACCCCTGCAGTAACTAAGGTTGAAGAATGAACTAAAGTAGAAATAGGGGTTGGAGCTATTATAGCTGCAGGTAACCATAAAGAAAAGGGTATTTGAGCTCTTTTAGTTAAAGCGCTTAAAAATATGAAAAATATTATAAATCTATCTATTTCATAAAATATTAAATTTCACGACCCATTTGCGGAATTTGAAACAATCAATATTAAAAATCCAATATCTCCAACCCGATTACATACAATTGTTAAAACTCCAGAATTAAAAGCTCTATATCTTTGATAATAAATAATTAAACCAAAAGAAATTAAACCTAGCCCATCCCATCCTAATAAAATTGATAAAACTCTGGGACTTAAAATTATTAAACATATTGATAGAATAAATAAAATTAATAAATAAAAAAACCGACAAATTCTTTTATCTGACCTTATATATTCAATTCTGTAAATTATTACGCATGAGGAAATAATAGAAACAACTCCGATAAATATTAATCTAATAAAATCCAAATAAATAATTATTCTAAATTTTATACAAAACAAATTTATTAAATCCCATTCTAAAATAATTACATATTTAGATGTATATAAATATAGGCCTAAAAATAGATATAGTATTCCAGAAAATAGTATGAATAAACTAATTAAAAACATTTTTATGATAATTTAAAATATAAATACATATATCATTGACACCACAAGTCAATATTTTAATTAAACTATTTAAATAAAATATATTTAAAATTAATATGAAAAAATAATTAAATTTAAAAATATAAAATTTAGGGGAATTCAATGCATCAATAAAATATAATAATCTAAAATATTAGCATTAAAAATCTTTAAAAAGAAATTTATTTTTCCATGTTGAACATAAATATATAAATATAATGAATAACAAAATCTAAGAAAACAATAAAAAATTAATAAATAAATCAAATATTTGAATCATAAATAAATAATTATTAAGAAAAATACCTCACCAACTAAGTTTAATGAAACAGGAGCAGATATATTAGATGTACAAAATATAAATCAAAATATAGATATTGGAGGCATTAACGCTATTATCCCCTTATTTAAAAATATAATCCGTCTCCCTGAAGATTTATAACACAAATTTACTGAATAAAATAAACCCGAAGAACATAATCCATGAGCAATTATAATAATATAACTACCTACAAATCCTAAAAGTATTTCAGTTATTATAGATCTTAATAAAATTCTTATATGAATTACTGAAGAATAAGCTACCAAAATCTTTATATCAATTTGACGTAAACATAAAATTGAAACAATTAACCCCCCAATTAATCTAAATACTAAAATTACCAAATTTACAAAATAAAAATTAGAATAAAAAATATATATAAATCGCAATAAACCATATGTTCCTAATTTTAATAAAATAGCTGCTAAAATTATTGATCCAAACACAGGGGCTTCAACATGAGCTTTTAATAATCATCCATGTAATATAAATATAGGAATTTTCACTAAAAATGAACTTAATATATAAATAAATATAAAAATATTTAAATTATAATCTATTATTTCTATTAAATTTATTAGCGCTAAATTATTCAAATAAATAATAATTAATAAAAAAACCAGTAAGGGAAATGAAAAAAATATTGTATAAAACATCAGATAATAACCAGCTAATAATCGTATGTTACCTGTCCCTCATTTTACAATAATTAAACATATAATAATTAACCTTACCTCAAAAAAGAAATAAAATATTAAAAAATTTATTGTTAAAAATGTAAAATATAAAACAATCAACAAAATCAAATTTAAATTAAAACAAATTCTAGATAAATTTATTAACAAAATCAAATTAAAAATTCATAAATTTAAAATAACTAATATAAATGAAAAAAAATTAAAGCCAAAATTAAACCTAATTGTGTTTCAATATGTTTCATTTCTAAAATTGAATAATAATATAAATCTAATAAACATCAAAATAAAAATGTAAATTTTAAAAATTTATTTAAATTATAAAGAAAAAATAATATCAAAATTATTAAAAAAGCTTTTATCATGTTAAATTTAATATTGAAATTCTTTGATTCCCATAAAAATAAGTACAATTAACTAAAATTCTCAAACCAATAACTCTATCGCACACAGAAAATACTATAAAATATATGAAAATTCATTCATTAGAATAAATTTCAAACATAAAGATTATTGATAGTATAGAAATTACAAAAAATTGTATACTAATCAATATTATCAATAAATCACTCTTAAAAACGAAAATCAACATAAAATTTAATAAAATTAAAATAAGTGAATAAGCAATAAAATAAAATCATTATTTTAGTTAAATAGTTTAATCTAAAACATAAATCTTGTAAATTTAAAATATCATATAATAATTTTAACTAATTAACCACAAAATATTTTATTATACAAAATACATAATAATTTTATTTTCAAAAAAAATTAAATAGATAATTATCATTAATCTCCAAAATTAATATTTAAATTAAACTACTTTTTGAATAAAATAAAATAAAATAAAATGATAATATATATTAAATATATATCAAAATAGCAGAATATTTTGTTGGTGTCGAATTTTGATTTCAAACGAACAGCAAATTGAAAATTAGTTTGTAATTTATACGATAGAACCTAATAGATAATAAGAAATAAACTTACATCAAAGGTTAATAAGGAAGTAACTAGTAAAGTTAGATAAGGTCCATAATTATCTAAAATAATATTTATTTCAATCAATAAAATAAATCATTAATCTTATAATAAAATTAAGTTA
The DNA here is from genome assembly GCF_051401765.1 of Calliopsis andreniformis. NCBI lineage: Eukaryota > Metazoa > Arthropoda > Insecta > Hymenoptera > Andrenidae > Calliopsis > Calliopsis andreniformis. Next base: position 81,372 of record NW_027480783.1, read on the forward strand.
ATCATTAATCATTAAACGCCTTCTGTGTACTAGCAAGATTTCCACCCATTTTGGTAAAGATCAAAGTAAGAAAAGAACTTTATGAAATAAAAGAAAAGGATAATGCTAGAAATAGTAAAATTAAAAATTTAGCCAGAGTAACAAGGAACGATAATAAATTAAGATGTCACAAACCTCGTTATAACGAAGAAGCATACACAGATGAATAATTCAATAAGAAATTAATAGAAAGTTACGTATCTAGCCTTACACAAGGGAAAGGAAAATATGAACAAGACCTGGAAAAAGAAATCAAATTAACTAAGGAGAATACAATCAAAGAATGGCAAAATATATGAGAGGAATCTAACACAGGAATCTGGACTAAAAGGCTGATTAGAGATATTGAGAAATGGGTCACAAGAAAGCACGGGTATGTAAATTTTTATACCACACAGATACTTACAGGTCATGGTTGCTTCAACCAATATACGAAAAAGAAATAGGTGAATACCAAACGGATCACTGCTGGTACAGCTGTCAAACACAAGATGATGCGCAACCCACTCTGCTTTACTGTAAGAAATGGAAAGATCAAAGGCAAAAATTAACGCACAATCTAGAAATTAATATCCAATGAGAGCCTAATGAGATAATTGATGCAATTATCCCAGACTAAAATAAATGGAACGCTTTCCAAAGTTTCTGTCCAGAAGTACTGAATAAAAGACAGGCCGATGAAAGAGTAACACAAAAGACTGAAAGAGAGAACACTACAATATGATAATCTATTGTACTGTAAGAATAAGATACATACCATCTATGGGTAACAAATTAAAAGTAAAACCCTCAGGAAGATAAATATAATATAATTTAACAGAAGCGAACGCAAACCTGAAACAGGAAAGAAATATTAACCTAATTAAAATATAGATAATAATTTCCACTTAATTAAAAATAGAGAGATTGTAAAACAATAAACGTGATATATTGTATTACAACAATATTAGTACAATAAGAGTCCTTACTAGTGAATGTAATCTAAAGAGGTGCGAAGAGTTTTGGAAGCAATGCAACTAAATTAACTAAAATATAAATAATAGTAAACCGTGAAATTAAATAATAACGTACCAAGAAATGCATAAACTTTGAAGACGCTGTCAAAGCTAAAAACCATAAATAACGAATCTAGTAAATCATTATAACAGAATCCAAACAAATGACAGGTCGACTAGATGGATAACCTAACACCGCACAACCCAGTCTTCAGTTTCAGACGCTGGACAACCAAATTGGACAATTGGGGCCGCAGAAATCGACTTCAGAAGCAAAAAATTCAGAATGAATTTGCAGTTTTTCGATCCTAGGATAGGGTCAGATGCAGTGGACAGCAAAAGAAGGGTTATATTTACGTTCCTGACACCCTAGGCTTCCGTTAGAGGCGCTGCTCAACCAGATCGGACAATTAGGGCCGCTGAAATCGACATGAGAATCATAAGATTGAGAATAAATAAGCAGTTTTTCCATTCTATGGCAGGTTTGGACGCAATAAAAGGCAAAGTAATGTTTATACTTACGTTCCGCACAACCCAGGCTGCAGTTTGAGCCGCTGCTCAGCCATATCGGACAAGTAGGGCCGCTGAAATTGACTCCAGAAGCACAAAATTCGGAATGAATTTGAAGTTTTTCGATCATAGGATAGGTTCAGATGCAATGGAAAGCAAAATAATGTTTATATTTACGTTCCGCGCAACCTAGGCTTCAGTTAGAGACGCTACTCAACCAGATCGGACAATTAGGGCCGCAGAAATCCATTTGAGAAGCATAAAATTGAGAACAAGTAAGCAGTTTTTCGATCTTATGATAGATACCGATACAGCGGATGGCAGAATAATGATTGTATTTAGTGTAATAGTAATTTAGTAATAATTTTAATTCCATAAACTTTAAAAATTTATATGCTCATACACTAAAATATAAAGATTTAACAAAAAATTAATCATGATAAAAAATTTTTATTCTTATTTTTCATCTATAATAATTATCTTTTTATCAGTATTTTCTCTCATATTAAACAATATATTTTTCATTTGACTAATTATAGAAATTACTAACTTAATTTTTTTATCATCATTAGCTATTTCAAAAAATATGAAAATTAGAGTTCTTTATCTTTTTATTTCATTTATTAGAAGATCTCTAATTTTAACGGGAATTTTATTTAATAATTTTAATGTATACTCATCAATCCTAATAATAATGGGAACTTCATTAAAATTAGGGATTATTCCATTTAATGCTTGATTTAATTTTATATTTAAATCAATTAATTTCATAAATGCATTCTTATTAATAACATTCATAAAATTAATTCCTTTTATTCTTTTAATAAATTCAATCCCGATAAAAGAATTATTAATTATAATTACTCTAAATTTAATTGTATCACCTCTATTAATATTAAATAAAAATTCTTTAATACTAATAATATCATTTTCTTCAATTTATCAAACTTCATTAATAATAACATTAATATATTTAAATTTGTATATTTTTATTCTTTACTTCATCATATATTCAGTATTATCATATAATATAATCTATTTAATCATAGATATAAAATTAGAAAATAAAATAGAAATAATAATCTTTAACAATAAATCAAAACTTACATTTTCTTATTTATTACTAACATATATATTTATTCCACCAATAGGAGTATTTTCTTTAAAATTATTAGTGTTAGAGAACTTAGTAATTAAACTTAATGGTTTTAATCTTATCCTATCTATCGTTATTGTAATATCAAGACTATTAATAATTTGAAATTATTTAAATTTTATTAATAATAATTTATTCAATAAAAATTACTCAAATATATTCTTAAAATACAAATATATAGATATGTGAATTTTATTAATTATAACTATTATAGTAATTATATTTAGAATCATATACATTTACTTTAAAATCTAATTTCTGAAAAATTATATTTTATTTTTAAATTTGCAATTTAATATTTTGTTTAAATTATAGAAATTATATTAATAGTATTAGAAAATTTTATTTTCATAAATAAATTTACAATTTATTCCTTTTATCAGACATAACACTCTAATACTTTATTTAAAGATTTTAAGTTAATTTTAAACTATTAATCTTCAAAATTAAAAATATAAATTTAATTTTATAAATCTTAATTTCTTCGTGAATGAAAAAATGATTATACTCCACTAATCATAAAAATATTGGCATATTATATTTTATATTCGCTATATGATCAGGAATAATTGGTTCATCAATAAGATTTATTATTCGATTAGAATTAAGAAGACAGGGGCATGAATTAAAAATGATCAGATTTATAATTCAATTGTAACGTCTCATGCTTTTGTTATAATTTTTTTTATGGTTATACCATTCATAATTGGAGATTTTGGGAACTGATTAGTTCCCTTAATGATTGGAGCTCCAGATATGGCATTCCCACGAATAAACAATATAAGATTTTGATTACTACCTCCTTCAATTTTTTCATTATTAATAAGAAATTATTTAAATTCAGGATCAGGCACAGGATGAACAATTTACCCTCCATTATCATCATTTATATACCACCCATCATCATCTACCGATCTAACAATTTTTTCCCTTCATATCGCCGGAGTATCATCAATCATAGGGGCTATTAATTTTTTAGTGACAATTTTCAATATAATAAATTATTCGCTACAATATGATCAAATACCTTTATTCCCATGATCAGTTATAATTACAGCAATTTTACTTTTACTATCACTACCTGTTCTTGCTGGAGCAATTACAATACTTTTATCAGATCGAAATTTAAATTCTTCTTTTTTTACCCTGTAGGAGGGGGTGACCCAATTTTATACCAACACTTATTTTGATTCTTTGGACATCCAAAAGTTTATATTCTAATTCTTCCAGGATTTGGACTAATCTCACATATTATTTTAAACGAAAGAGGTAAAAAAGCAACATTTGGAAACATAGGAATAGTATACGCAATACTAGGAATTGGTTTTCTAGGATTTATTGTATGAGCACATCACATATTTACTGTTGGAATAGATGTAGATACTCGCGCTTATTTCACATCAGCAACTATAATTACTGCCATTCCCACTGGCATTAAAGTTTTTAGATGACTAGCAACATTCCATGGATCAAAAGCTTACGCAAATCCAACAACTTTATGATCTATGGGATTTATTTTTTTGTTTACAATAGGAGGATTAACAGGAATTATATTATCAAATTCATCTATTCATATTTTACTTCATGATACATACTATGTTGTAGGACATTTTCATTATGTACTTTCAATAGGAGCAGTATTTAGAATTATTGCAAGATTATTTCACTGATATCCTTTAATTACTGGCTTAACACTAAACAAAAAATTTCTTAAAATTCAATTTTATTTTATATTTATTGGAGTAAATATAACATTCTTCCCTCAACATTTTTTAGGATTAATAGGAATACCACGACGATATTCAGATTACCCTGACGCGTATTACTGTTGAAATTTTTTACCTTCACTAGGATCATTAATTTCAATTAATAGAATAATAATATTTATTTTTATTATATTAGAAAGATTTATAGTAAAACGATTAATTTTACTTATATATTTTCAAAATTCACTCGAATGATTACAAAACTATCCCCCACTTGAACACTCATTTAATGAAATTCCTTTGATTTTTAAAAAAGAAAATAAAAAAAATAAAATTTAATTTTAAACTTATAAAATTTATAAATTAAAAATTAAATTTAATATGGCAGATTAGTGCGATGAATTTAAGCTTCATATATAAAGATATATTTCATTTATTAAGAATTGCTACATGAAATATATTTTCACTTCAAGATCCTAACTCTCCTTTTGCTGATAATTTAGTTGTATTTTATAATATTACTATATATAATATTATCAATAATTATTTCGATAACATTATTTATAATAATAAATATCATTTTAAGAAAATTTAGAAATCGATTTTTATTAGAAAATAATTTAATTGAAATTATTTGGACTATTTTTCCAATAATTGTATTAATAATTATTGCATTTCCATCATTAAAAACTCTTTATTTTGTTGATGAAATATGGACATTCTCATATTTTACAATTAAAGCTATTGGTCATCAATGATATTGAAGATATGAATATCCAGAATTTTATTTAAATTATGATTCTTTTATAATCAATGATTATTCAAATTTAAGATTATTTCGACTATTAGATGTAGATAATCGAATTATTATTCCATTTAAAACCCCAATTCCTTTAATTACAACATCTGTTGATGTAATTCACTCATGAACAATTCCATCCTTAGGAATAAAAATAGATGCAACTCCAGGACGACTTAATCAAATAATATTATTTACATACCGACCAGGATTATTTTTTGGCCAATGTTCAGAAATTTGTGGAACAAATCATAGATTTATACCTATCGTAGTAGAATCAACATCAATAAATGATTTTGGAAATTGATTACTTAGAATAATAACTTTATAAAATCCTAAGATAAAAAATTAGTTAAACATATAACATTAAATTGTCAATTTAAAATTATTAATTTTTTAATATTTTTTATTTATATTTTATTTAACAATAATAATTTAATCATTAGATGTCTGAAATGAAAGAATTGGTCTCTTAAACCATATTATAGTATAAATTCGATATACTTCTAATGGCCAATATTTAAATATTTTTTTATACCACAGATAAAACCAATATTATGATCAATTCTTCTATTTTTCACATTAAGAATTATTTACATTATAATCATTAATCTTCATTATTTATTTATTAATTTTTCTCCATATAAAAATAAAAAGAAAATATTAAAAAATAAGAATAAAAATTTATGAAAGTGAATATGATAAACCTATTATCAATTTTCGACCCATCTACATATATTATACTTATAATAAATTGAATTAGTTTATTACTACCATTAATAATGATACCAATAATATATTGATTTATTCTCTCTCGTTTAAATATATTATGAATTAAACTTATAATAATAATTTACAATGAATTTAAATTACTAATTAGTTACAAATATATATTTAATATAATTATTTTCTTAAGAATACTAATAATAATTATACTTTATAATTTAATAGGATTAATACCATATACTTTCACTCCTACAAGTCACTTATCAATTAATTTATCATTAAAAATATCAATATGATTAACATATATATTTTACGGTTGAACTATAAATTCAGAAAAGATATTAATTCATTTAGTACCACTAAATACACCTTTAATATTAATAAATTTCATAGTATTAATTGAAACAATCAGAAACATTATTCGTCCATGAGCATTATCAATTCGACTAACAGCTAATATATTAGCAGGATATTTACTTTTAACTTTACTAGGATCGCCAATAGAAAGTTCCTGATTAATTATTATTCCATTTATAATCATTATTCAAAATATATTATTTATTCTAGAAATCTCAGTTTTATTTATTCAATCGTATGTAATTTCCATTCTTAGACTTCTATACTTTAATGAATCTAATCATTAAAATCATTAAATTAAAAAAAAATTGTTTATCTTAAATAAACACTAAAACAAATGAAAAATCATCCATTTCATCTAGTAACACCCAGGCCTTGACCAATAATATTATCTATTAATTTAATAAATTTATTAATAAGAGCTATTATAATTTTTCAATTTAAAATTAATTGAATTCTATTTATATCATTAATTACTATATTATTTACTATAGCACAATGATGACGAGATGTAATTCGTGAAAGAACATTTCAAGGAATGCACTCATATATAGTATTAGATTTAATAAAATTAGGAAAGTGTTTGGTGTTGTGGTGCATTATATTTGAAATATTTACAGAGATTTCAAGAAAATATAAGTGTGAAACAAGATAAAACTATCTTTGAATCAAACTGAAGAATTTAAAAATTCATAAAGGTATGTATAAGTTAATAGAGAGACGTGGAATAGACAAAATTATTGGTACGGAGCCAAATAGGTTATGTGAACAGGTGAAACAGGCTAAAGAGATTAGCATAATTAGATATTGAAAGGAACAATTATGCAGTTAATTATAAAATCGTGTTAGAGGATATATTGTATTGTAATTGTGAAAGATTTCCTCACCACCCTAGGGGTATTTATCATGGCGCGTTACCCTTTTTTTATTATAATGGGTGGTTCGCCAATAGTCATGTCATCCCACTTTCTAAAATGAAATTAATTTTAAATAAAACATAACAAAAACATAATTTTTGTATTCATTATAAAATAAAGTATTACATTTTGAAATAATAATAATAGATAATCTTGAATAATATTAATAAGAAAACATAACAAAACGTACTCTTCAAATACTACCAGTAAAACCTTAAATCTTGTGAAATAGTACATACTAAGCAAATAAATAAAACTCTATTAATGTATTAAAACATATTGAAAAGAATAAGTTGAATATATATACATCAAAATTGATGTTTTAAGAAAAGTGAAATTAAAAGAACATCGTTGAAAATCTAGTTCCTATTAAAAAGTTTTTAATTTTCGATTTTTAGAAGAGATGTCTGCACGCCTTTCCAACTGACTATTATTTACAGTTAATGCAATATACAATAATAAGTAATAATACAATAAATTATATTCTTTCGTTCAGTAAGTGGTGTAAGTTTAATACAACAACAGAAATAATGAATAAACGAGGATAAATATTGATAAATATATATAAAATATAAGTATCATTAAATAATCAGCGGTTTGTTGTTCGTGTTGAGTTTTATTTGGCTTTAGGATAAACATCAGAGTGTCATATATAATTAATCACTTGATAAATTTTACTAAGTAATTTGTAAATGTTTTCATTCAAAATGTCAAAATTGATTCGGAAAGACCCTTTTCAATTTCATTATTAATTTTATACATCGATTTAAGTAAAAAAGTATACCTAATCTTATAAAAATATGATAAAAAATATATTCCTTTCAGGAAAAAGATAAATTTATTAAATAAAAATTTTTGGGGGTGTTTATTAGGATAATAAAATAATAAATAACCAAAATAAATCCGTAATAAATAAATAAATAAAATAAATATTTTATCATAAAAATTCAATAAGATAATGTAAACTTTAAAGATTAGATAAAAAATAAGTATTCCCATAAAAATAACTATAATAAACAAAAAGGAAATACATAAATTAATGTATAAAGATTCATAATATACTCTGTAGGTAACATTTTTAAATTCAAAAGGATAAAAGATTCATAAAACTAAACGAAATGAGTATCTTAGTGTAAACACCATAGATATATAAAATATACAAAATATTGTAATTCTAATATCTCTATTAATAAAGAAATATTCAATAATTATATCCTTAGAGAGAAAACCTGACAAAAAGAAACACCCGCATAGACTTAATTTTCCAATTAATAGAACTATACCATTTAAAGGTATTAAAATTCTCATAGAATTAAAATTTCGAATATCTTGGTTATTATTAGATCTATGAATAAATCTTCCTGCACATATAAATATTATTGATTTAAATAAAGCATGAATAACTAAATGAAAGAAGGCTAAATCCACTAACCCTACAGATAAAATTCTTATTATTAATCCTAACTGACTTAAAGTTGATAGGGCAATAATTTTCTTTAAATCATATTCAAAATTAGCAATAGAACTAGCCATAAATATAGTAAAGATTGAGATAAATAAAATAACGTTATTATTTATTGTAAACACTAAACTGTAATAATGGATTAATAAATAAACCCCTGCAGTAACTAAGGTTGAAGAATGAACTAAAGTAGAAATAGGGGTTGGAGCTATTATAGCTGCAGGTAACCATAAAGAAAAGGGTATTTGAGCTCTTTTAGTTAAAGCGCTTAAAAATATGAAAAATATTATAAATCTATCTACTTCATAAAATATTAAATTTCACGACCCATTTGCGGAATTTGAAACAATCAATATTAAAAATCCAATATCTCCAACCCGATTACATACAATTGTTAAAACTCCAGAATTAAAAGCTCTATATCTTTGATAATAAATAATTAAACCAAAAGAAATTAAACCTAGCCCATCCCATCCTAATAAAATTGATAAAACTCTGGGACTTAAAATTATTAAACATATTGATAGAATAAATAAAATTAATAAATAAAAAAACCGACAAATTCTTTTATCTGACCTTATATATTCAATTCTGTAAATTATTACGCATGAGGAAATAATAGAAACAACTCCGATAAATATTAATCTAATAAAATCCAAATAAATAATTATTCTAAATTTTATACAAAACAAATTTATTAAATCCCATTCTAAAATAATTACATATTTAGATGTATATAAATATAGGCCTAAAAATAGATATAGTATTCCAGAAAATAGTATGAATAAACTAATTAAAAACATTTTTATGATAATTTAAAATATAAATACATATATCATTGACACCACAAGTCAATATTTTAATTAAACTATTTAAATAAAATATATTTAAAATTAATATGAAAAAATAATTAAATTTAAAAATATAAAATTTAGGGGAATTCAATGCATCAATAAAATATAATAATCTAAAATATTAGCATTAAAAATCTTTAAAAAGAAATTTATTTTTCCATGTTGAACATAAATATATAAATATAATGAATAACAAAATCTAAGAAAACAATAAAAAATTAATAAATAAATCAAATATTTGAATCATAAATAAATAATTATTAACAAAAATACCTCACCAACTAAGTTTAATGAAACAGGAGCAGATATATTAGATGTACAAAATATAAATCAAAATATAGATATTGGAGGCATTAACGCTATTATCCCCTTATTTAAAAATATAATCCGTCTCCCTGAAGATTTATAACACAAATTTACTGAATAAAATAAACCCGAAGAACATAATCCATGAGCAATTATAATAATATAACTACCTACAAATCCTAAAAGTATTTCAGTTATTATAGATCTTAATAAAATTCTTATATGAATTACTGAAGAATAAGCTACCAAAATCTTTATATCAATTTGACGTAAACATAAAATTGAAACAATTAACCCCCCAATTAATCTAAATACTAAAATTACCAAATTTACAAAATAAAAATTAGAATAAAAAATATATATAAATCGCAATAAACCATATGTTCCTAATTTTAATAAAATAGCTGCTAAAATTATTGATCCAAACACAGGGGCTTCAACATGAGCTTTTAATAATCATCCATGTAATATAAATATAGGAATTTTCACTAAAAATGAACTTAATATATAAATAAATATAAAAATATTTAAATTATAATCTATTATTTCTATTAAATTTATTAGCGCTAAATTATTCAAATAAATAATAATTAATAAAAAAACCAGTAAGGGAAATGAAAAAAATATTGTATAAAACATCAGATAATAACCAGCTAATAATCGTATGTTACCTGTCCCTCATTTTACAATAATTAAACATATAATAATTAACCTTACCTCAAAAAAGAAATAAAATATTAAAAAATTTATTGTTAAAAATGTAAAATATAAAACAATCAACAAAATCAAATTTAAATTAAAACAAATTCTAGATAAATTTATTAACAAAATCAAATTAAAAATTCATAAATTTAAAATAACTAATATAAATGAAAAAAAATTAAAGCCAAAATTAAACCTAATTGTGTTTCAATATATTTCATTTCTAAAATTGAATAATAATATAAATCTAATAAACATCAAAATAAAAATGTAAATTTTAAAAATTTATTTAAATTATAAAGAAAAAATAATATCAAAATTATTAAAAAAGCTTTTATCATGTTAAATTTAATATTGAAATTCTTTGATTCCCATAAAAATAAGTACAATTAACTAAAATTCTCAAACCAATAACTCTATCGCACACAGAAAATACTATAAAATATATGAAAATTCATTCATTAGAATAAATTTCAAACATAAAGATTATTGATAGTATAGAAATTACAAAAAATTGTATACTAATCAATATTATCAATAAATCATTCTTAAAAACGAAAATCAACATAAAATTTAATAAAATTAAAATAAGTGAATAAGCAATAAAATAAAATCATTATTTTAGTTAAATAGTTTAATCTAAAACATAAATCTTGTAAATTTAAAATATCATATAATAATTTTAACTAATTAACCACAAAATATTTTATTATACAAAATACATAATAATTTTATTTTCAAAAAAAATTAAATAGATAATTATCATTAATCTCCAAAATTAATATTTAAATTAAACTACTTTTTGAATAAAATAAAATAAAATAAAATGATAATATATATTAAATATATATCAAAATAGCAGAATATTTTGTTGGTGTCGAATTTTGATTTCAAACGAACAGCAAATTGAAAATTAGTTTGTAATTTATACGATAGAACCTAATAGATAATAAGAAATAAACTTACATCAAAGGTTAATAAGGAAGTAACTAGTAAAGTTAGATAAGGTCCATAATTATCTAAAATAATATTTATTTCAATCAATAAAATAAATCATTAATCTTATAATAAAATTAAATTAATCATTAATCATTAAACGCCTTCTGTGTACTAGCAAGATTTCCACCCATTTTGGTAAAGATCAAAGTAAGAAAAGAACTTTATGAAATAAAAGAAAAGGATAATGCTAGAAATAGTAAAATTAAAAATTTAGCCAGAGTAACAAGGAACGATAATAAATTAAGATGTCACAAACCTCGTTATAACGAAGAAGCATACACAGATGAATAATTCAATAAGAAATTAATAGAAAGTTACGTATCTAGCCTTACACAAGGGAAAGGAAAATATGAACAAGACCTGGAAAAAGAAATCAAATTAACTAAGGAGAATACAATCAAAGAATGGCAAAATATATGAGAGGAATCTAACACAGGAATCTGGACTAAAAGGCTGATTAGAGATATTGAGAAATGGGTCACAAGAAAGCACGGGTATGTAAATTTTTATACCACACAGATACTTACAGGTCATGGTTGCTTCAACCAATATACGAAAAAGAAATAGGTGAATACCAAACGGATCACTGCTGGTACAGCTGTCAAACACAAGATGATGCGCAACCCACTCTGCTTTACTGTAAGAAATGGAAAGATCAAAGGCAAAAATTAACGCACAATCTAGAAATTAATATCCAATGAGAGCCTAATGAGATAATTGATGCAATTATCCCAGACTAAAATAAATGGAACGCTTTCCAAAGTTTCTGTCCAGAAGTACTGAATAAAAGACAGGCCGATGAAAGAGTAACACAAAAGACTGAAAGAGAGAACACTACAATATGATAATCTATTGTACTGTAAGAATAAGATACATACCATCTATGGGTAACAAATTAAAAGTAAAACCCTCAGGAAGATAAATATAATATAATTTAACAGAAGCGAACGCAAACCTGAAACAGGAAAGAAATATTAACCTAATTAAAATATAGATAATAATTTCCACTTAATTAAAAATAGAGAGATTGTAAAACAATAAACGTGATATATTGTATTACAACAATATTAGTACAATAAGAGTCCTTACTAGTGAATGTAATCTAAAGAGGTGCGAAGAGTTTTGGAAGCAATGCAACTAAATTAACTAAAATATAAATAATAGTAAACCGTGAAATTAAATAATAACGTACCAAGAAATGCATAAACTTTGAAGACGCTGTCAAAGCTAAAAACCATAAATAACGAATCTAGTAAATCATTATAACAGAATCCAAACAAATGACAGGTCGACTAGATGGATAACCTAACACCGCACAACCCAGTCTTCAGTTTCAGACGCTGGACAACCAAATTGGACAATTGGGGCCGCAGAAATCGACTTCAGAAGCAAAAAATTCAGAATGAATTTGCAGTTTTTCGATCCTAGGATAGGGTCAGATGCAGTGGACAGCAAAAGAAGGGTTATATTTACGTTCCTGACACCCTAGGCTTCCGTTAGAGGCGCTGCTCAACCAGATCGGACAATTAGGGCCGCTGAAATCGACATGAGAATCATAAGATTGAGAATAAATAAGCAGTTTTTCCATTCTATGGCAGGTTTGGACGCAATAAAAGGCAAAGTAATGTTTATACTTACGTTCCGCACAACCCAGGCTGCAGTTTGAGCCGCTGCTCAGCCATATCGGACAAGTAGGGCCGCTGAAATTGACTCCAGAAGCACAAAATTCGGAATGAATTTGAAGTTTTTCGATCATAGGATAGGTTCAGATGCAATGGAAAGCAAAATAATGTTTATATTTACGTTCCGCGCAACCTAGGCTTCAGTTAGAGACGCTACTCAACCAGATCGGACAATTAGGGCCGCAGAAATCCATTTGAGAAGCATAAAATTGAGAACAAGTAAGCAGTTTTTCGATCTTATGATAGATACCGATACAGCGGATGGCAGAATAATGATTGTATTTAGTGTAATAGTAATTTAGTAATAATTTTAATTCCATAAACTTTAAAAATTTATATGCTCATACACTAAAATATAAAGATTTAACAAAAAATTAATCATGATAAAAAATTTTTATTCTTATTTTTCATCTATAATAATTATCTTTTTATCAGTATTTTCTCTCATATTAAACAATATATTTTTCATTTGACTAATTATAGAAATTACTAACTTAATTTTTTTATCATCATTAGCTATTTCAAAAAATATGAAAATTAGAGTTCTTTATCTTTTTATTTCATTTATTAGAAGATCTCTAATTTTAACGGGAATTTTATTTAATAATTTTAATGTATACTCATCAATCCTAATAATAATGGGAACTTCATTAAAATTAGGGATTATTCCATTTAATGCTTGATTTAATTTTATATTTAAATCAATTAATTTCATAAATGCATTCTTATTAATAACATTCATAAAATTAATTCCTTTTATTCTTTTAATAAATTCAATCCCGATAAAAGAATTATTAATTATAATTACTCTAAATTTAATTGTATCACCTCTATTAATATTAAATAAAAATTCTTTAATACTAATAATATCATTTTCTTCAATTTATCAAACTTCATTAATAATAACATTAATATATTTAAATTTGTATATTTTTATTCTTTACTTCATCATATATTCAGTATTATCATATAATATAATCTATTTAATCATAGATATAAAATTAGAAAATAAAATAGAAATAATAATCTTTAACAATAAATCAAAACTTACATTTTCTTATTTATTACTAACATATATATTTATTCCACCAATAGGAGTATTTTCTTTAAAATTATTAGTGTTAGAGAACTTAGTAATTAAACTTAATGGTTTTAATCTTATCCTATCTATCGTTATTGTAATATCAAGACTATTAATAATTTGAAATTATTTAAATTTTATTAATAATAATTTATTCAATAAAAATTACTCAAATATATTCTTAAAATACAAATATATAGATATGTGAATTTTATTAATTATAACTATTATAGTAATTATATTTAGAATCATATACATTTACTTTAAAATCTAATTTCTGAAAAATTATATTTTATTTTTAAATTTGCAATTTAATATTTTGTTTAAATTATAGAAATTATATTAATAGTATTAGAAAATTTTATTTTCATAAATAAATTTACAATTTATTCCTTTTATCAGACATAATACTCTAATACTTTATTTAAAGATTTTAAGTTAATTTTAAACTATTAATCTTCAAAATTAAAAATATAAATTTAATTTTATAAATCTTAATTTCTTCGTGAATGAAAAAATGATTATACTCCACTAATCATAAAAATATTGGCATATTATATTTTATATTCGCTATATGATCAGGAATAATTGGTTCATCAATAAGATTTATTATTCGATTAGAATTAAGAAGACAGGGGCATGAATTAAAAATGATCAGATTTATAATTCAATTGTAACGTCTCATGCTTTTGTTATAATTTTTTTTATGGTTATACCATTCATAATTGGAGATTTTGGGAACTGATTAGTTCCCTTAATGATTGGAGCTCCAGATATGGCATTCCCACGAATAAACAATATAAGATTTTGATTACTACCTCCTTCAATTTTTTCATTATTAATAAGAAATTATTTAAATTCAGGATCAGGCACAGGATGAACAATTTACCCTCCATTATCATCATTTATATACCACCCATCATCATCTACCGATCTAACAATTTTTTCCCTTCATATCGCCGGAGTATCATCAATCATAGGGGCTATTAATTTTTTAGTGACAATTTTCAATATAATAAATTATTCGCTACAATATGATCAAATACCTTTATTCCCATGATCAGTTATAATTACAGCAATTTTACTTTTACTATCACTACCTGTTCTTGCTGGAGCAATTACAATACTTTTATCAGATCGAAATTTAAATTCTTCTTTTTTTACCCTATAGGAGGGGGTGACCCAATTTTATACCAACACTTATTTTGATTCTTTGGACATCCAAAAGTTTATATTCTAATTCTTCCAGGATTTGGACTAATCTCACATATTATTTTAAACGAAAGAGGTAAAAAAGCAACATTTGGAAACATAGGAATAGTATACGCGATACTAGGAATTGGTTTTCTAGGATTTATTGTATGAGCACATCACATATTTACTGTTGGAATAGATGTAGATACTCGCGCTTATTTCACATCAGCAACTATAATTACTGCCATTCCCACTGGCATTAAAGTTTTTAGATGACTAGCAACATTCCATGGATCAAAAGCTTACGCAAATCCAACAACTTTATGATCTATGGGATTTATTTTTTTGTTTACAATAGGAGGATTAACAGGAATTATATTATCAAATTCATCTATTCATATTTTACTTCATGATACATACTATGTTGTAGGACATTTTCATTATGTACTTTCAATAGGAGCAGTATTTAGAATTATTGCAAGATTATTTCACTGATATCCTTTAATTACTGGCTTAACACTAAACAAAAAATTTCTTAAAATTCAATTTTATTTTATATTTATTGGAGTAAATATAACATTCTTCCCTCAACATTTTTTAGGATTAATAGGAATACCACGACGATATTCAGATTACCCTGACGCGTATTACTGTTGAAATTTTTTACCTTCACTAGGATCATTAATTTCAATTAATAGAATAATAATATTTATTTTTATTATATTAGAAAGATTTATAGTAAAACGATTAATTTTACTTATATATTTTCAAAATTCACTCGAATGATTACAAAACTATCCCCCATTTGAACACTCATTTAATGAAATTCCTTTGATTTTTAAAAAAGAAAATAAAAAAAATAAAATTTAATTTTAAACTTATAAAATTTATAAATTAAAAATTAAATTTAATATGGCAGATTAGTGCGATGAATTTAAGCTTCATATATAAAGATATATTTCATTTATTAAGAATTGCTACATGAAATATATTTTCACTTCAAGATCCTAACTCTCCTTTTGCTGATAATTTAGTTGTATTTTATAATATTACTATATATAATATTATCAATAATTATTTCGATAACATTATTTATAATAATAAATATCATTTTAAGAAAATTTAGAAATCGATTTTTATTAGAAAATAATTTAATTGAAATTATTTGGACTATTTTTCCAATAATTGTATTAATAATTATTGCATTTCCATCATTAAAAACTCTTTATTTTGTTGATGAAATATGGACATTCTCATATTTTACAATTAAAGCTATTGGTCATCAATGATATTGAAGATATGAATATCCAGAATTTTATTTAAATTATGATTCTTTTATAATCAATGATTATTCAAATTTAAGATTATTTCGACTATTAGATGTAGATAATCGAATTATTATTCCATTTAAAACCCCAATTCCTTTAATTACAACATCTGTTGATGTAATTCACTCATGAACAATTCCATCCTTAGGAATAAAAATAGATGCAACTCCAGGACGACTTAATCAAATAATATTATTTACATACCGACCAGGATTATTTTTTGGCCAATGTTCAGAAATTTGTGGAACAAATCATAGATTTATACCTATCGTAGTAGAATCAACATCAATAAATGATTTTGGAAATTGATTACTTAGAATAATAACTTTATAAAATCCTAAGATAAAAAATTAGTTAAACATATAACATTAAATTGTCAATTTAAAATTATTAATTTTTTAATATTTTTTATTTATATTTTATTTAACAATAATAATTTAATCATTAGATGTCTGAAATGAAAGAATTGGTCTCTTAAACCATATTATAGTATAAATTCGATATACTTCTAATGGCCAATATTTAAATATTTTTTTATACCACAGATAAAACCAATATTATGATCAATTCTTCTATTTTTCACATTAAGAATTATTTACATTATAATCATTAATCTTCATTATTTATTTATTAATTTTTCTCCATATAAAAATAAAAAGAAAATATTAAAAAATAAGAATAAAAATTTATGAAAGTGAATATGATAAACCTATTATCAATTTTCGACCCATCTACATATATTATACTTATAATAAATTGAATTAGTTTATTACTACCATTAATAATGATACCAATAATATATTGATTTATTCTCTCTCGTTTAAATATATTATGAATTAAACTTATAATAATAATTTACAATGAATTTAAATTACTAATTAGTTACAAATATATATTTAATATAATTATTTTCTTAAGAATACTAATAATAATTATACTTTATAATTTAATAGGATTAATACCATATACTTTCACTCCTACAAGTCACTTATCAATTAATTTATCATTAACAATATCAATATGATTAACATATATATTTTACGGTTGAACTATAAATTCAGAAAAGATATTAATTCATTTAGTACCACTAAATACACCTTTAATATTAATAAATTTTATAGTATTAATTGAAACAATCAGAAACATTATTCGTCCATGAGCATTATCAATTCGACTAACAGCTAATATATTAGCAGGATATTTACTTTTAACTTTACTAGGATCGTCAATAGAAAGTTCCTGATTAATTATTATTCCATTTATAATCATTATTCAAAATATATTATTTATTCTAGAAATCTCAGTTTTATTTATTCAATCGTATGTAATTTCCATTCTTAGACTTCTATACTTTAATGAATCTAATCATTAAAATCATTAAATTAAAAAAAAATTGTTTATCTTAAATAAACACTAAAACAAATGAAAAATCATCCATTTCATCTAGTAACACCCAGGCCTTGACCAATAATATTATCTATTAATTTAATAAATTTATTAATAAGAGCTATTATAATTTTTCAATTTAAAATTAATTGAATTCTATTTATATCATTAATTACTATATTATTTACTATAGCACAATGATGACGAGATGTAATTCGTGAAAGAACATTTCAAGGAATGCACTCATATATAGTATTAGATTTAATAAAATTAGGAAAGTGTTTGGTGTTGTGGTGCATTATATTTGAAATATTTACAGAGATTTCAAGAAAATATAAGTGTGAAACAAGATAAAACTATCTTTGAATCAAACTGAAGAATTTAAAAATTCATAAAGGTATGTATAAGTTAATAGAGAGACGTGGAATAGACAAAATTATTGGTACGGAGCCAAATAGGTTATGTGAACAGGTGAAACAGGCTAAAGAGATTAGCATAATTAGATATTGAAAGGAACAATTATGCAGTTAATTATAAAATCGTGTTAGAGGATATATTGTATTGTAATTGTGAAAGATTTCCTCACCACCCTAGGGGTATTTATCATGGCGCGTTACCCTTTTTTTATTATAATGGGTGGTTCGCCAATAGTCATGTCATCCCACTTTCTAAAATGAAATTAATTTTAAATAAAACATAACAAAAACATAATTTTTGTATTCATTATAAAATAAAGTATTACATTTTGAAATAATAATAATAGATAATCTTGAATAATATTAATAAGAAAACATAACAAAACGTACTCTTCAAATACTACCAGTAAAACCTTAAATCTTGTGAAATAGTACATACTAAGCAAATAAATAAAACTCTATTAATGTATTAAAACATATTGAAAAGAATAAGTTGAATATATATACATCAAAATTGATGTTTTAAGAAAAGTGAAATTAAAAGAACATCGTTGAAAATCTAGTTCCTATTAAAAAGTTTTTAATTTTCGATTTTTAGAAGAGATGTCTGCACGCCTTTCCAACTGACTATTATTTACAGTTAATGCAATATACAATAATAAGTAATAATACAATAAATTATATTCTTTCGTTCAGTAAGTGGTGTAAGTTTAATACAACAACAGAAATAATGAATAAACGAGGATAAATATTGATAAATATATATAAAATATAAATATCATTAAATAATCAGCGGTTTGTTGTTCGTGTTGAGTTTTATTTGGCTTTAGGATAAACATCAGAGTGTCATATATAATTAATCACTTGATAAATTTTACTAAGTAATTTGTAAATGTTTTCATTCAAAATGTCAAAATTGATTCGGAAAGACCCTTTTCAATTTCATTATTAATTTTATACATCGATTTAAATAAAAAAGTATACCTAATCTTATAAAAATATGATAAAAAATATATTCCTTTCAGGAAAAAGATAAATTTATTAAATAAAAATTTTTGGGGGTGTTTATTAGGATAATAAAATAATAAATAACCAAAATAAATCCGTAATAAATAAATAAATAAAATAAATATTTTATCATAAAAATTCAATAAGATAATGTAAACTTTAAAGATTAGATAAAAAATAAGTATTCCCATAAAAATAACTATAATAAACAAAAAGGAAATACATAAATTAATGTATAAAGATTCATAATATACTCTGTAGGTAACATTTTTAAATTCAAAAGGATAAAAGATTCATAAAACTAAACGAAATGAGTATCTTAGTGTAAACACCATAGATATATAAAATATACAAAATATTGTAATTCTAATATCTCTATTAATAAAGAAATATTCAATAATTATATCCTTAGAGAGAAAACCTGACAAAAAGAAACACCCGCATAGACTTAATTTTCCAATTAATAGAACTATACCATTTAAAGGTATTAAAATTCTCATAGAATTAAAATTTCGAATATCTTGGTTATTATTAGATCTATGAATAAATCTTCCTGCACATATAAATATTATTGATTTAAATAAAGCATGAATAACTAAATGAAAGAAGGCTAAATCCACTAACCCTACAGATAAAATTCTTATTATTAATCCTAACTGACTTAAAGTTGATAGGGCAATAATTTTCTTTAAATCATATTCAAAATTAGCAATAGAACTAGCCATAAATATAGTAAAGATTGAGATAAATAAAATAACGTTATTATTTATTGTAAACACTAAACTGTAATAATGGATTAATAAATAAACCCCTGCAGTAACTAAGGTTGAAGAATGAACTAAAGTAGAAATAGGGGTTGGAGCTATTATAGCTGCAGGTAACCATAAAGAAAAGGGTATTTGAGCTCTTTTAGTTAAAGCGCTTAAAAATATGAAAAATATTATAAATCTATCTACTTCATAAAATATTAAATTTCACGACCCATTTGCGGAATTTGAAACAATCAATATTAAAAATCCAATATCTCCAACCCGATTACATACAATTGTTAAAACTCCAGAATTAAAAGCTCTATATCTTTGATAATAAATAATTAAACCAAAAGAAATTAAACCTAGCCCATCCCATCCTAATAAAATTGATAAAACTCTGGGACTTAAAATTATTAAACATATTGATAGAATAAATAAAATTAATAAATAAAAAAACCGACAAATTCTTTTATCTGACCTTATATATTCAATTCTGTAAATTATTACGCATGAGGAAATAATAGAAACAACTCCGATAAATATTAATCTAATAAAATCCAAATAAATAATTATTCTAAATTTTATACAAAACAAATTTATTAAATCCCATTCTAAAATAATTACATATTTAGATGTATATAAATATAGGCCTAAAAATAGATATAGTATTCCAGAAAATAGTATGAATAAACTAATTAAAAACATTTTTATGATAATTTAAAATATAAATACATATATCATTGACACCACAAGTCAATATTTTAATTAAACTATTTAAATAAAATATATTTAAAATTAATATGAAAAAATAATTAAATTTAAAAATATAAAATTTAGGGGAATTCAATGCATCAATAAAATATAATAATCTAAAATATTAGCATTAGAAATCTTTAAAAAGAAATTTATTTTTCCATGTTGAACATAAATATATAAATATAATGAATAACAAAATCTAAGAAAACAATAAAAAATTAATAAATAAATCAAATATTTGAATCATAAATAAATAATTATTAACAAAAATACCTCACCAACTAAGTTTAATGAAACAGGAGCAGATATATTAGATGTACAAAATATAAATCAAAATATACATATTGGAGGCATTAACGCTATTATCCCCTTATTTAAAAATATAATCCGTCTCCCTGAAGATTTATAACACAAATTTACTGAATAAAATAAACCCGAAGAACATAATCCATGAGCAATTATAATAATATAACTACCTACAAATCCTAAAAGTATTTCAGTTATTATAGATCTTAATAAAATTCTTATATGAATTACTGAAGAATAAGCTACCAAAATCTTTATATCAATTTGACGTAAACATAAAATTGAAACAATTAACCCCCCAATTAATCTAAATACTAAAATTACCAAATTTACAAAATAAAAATTAGAATAAAAAATATATATAAATCGCAATAAACCATATGTTCCTAATTTTAATAAAATAGCTGCTAAAATTATTGATCCAAACACAGGGGCTTCAACATGAGCTTTTAATAATCATCCATGTAATATAAATATAGGAATTTTCACTAAAAATGAACTTAATATATAAATAAATATAAAAATATTTAAATTATAATCTATTATTTCTATTAAATTTATTAGCGCTAAATTATTCAAATAAATAATAATTAATAAAAAAACCAGTAAGGGAAATGAAAAAAATATTGTATAAAACATCAGATAATAACCAGCTAATAATCGTATGTTACCTGTCCCTCATTTTACAATAATTAAACATATAATAATTAACCTTACCTCAAAAAAGAAATAAAATATTAAAAAATTTATTGTTAAAAATGTAAAATATAAAACAATCAACAAAATCAAATTTAAATTAAAACAAATTCTAGATAAATTTATTAACAAAATCAAATTAAAAATTCATAAATTTAAAATAACTAATATAAATGAAAAAAAATTAAAGCCAAAATTAAACCTAATTGTGTTTCAATATATTTCATTTCTAAAATTGAATAATAATATAAATCTAATAAACATCAAAATAAAAATGTAAATTTTAAAAATTTATTTAAATTATAAAGAAAAAATAATATCAAAATTATTAAAAAAGCTTTTATCATGTTAAATTTAATATTGAAATTCTTTGATTCCCATAAAAATAAGTACAATTAACTAAAAATCTCAAACCAATAACTCTATCGCACACAGAAAATACTATAAAATATATGAAAATTCATTCATTAGAATAAATTTCAAACATAAAGATTATTGATAGTATAGAAATTACAAAAAATTGTATACTAATCAATATTATCAATAAATCACTCTTAAAAACGAAAATCAACATAAAATTTAATAAAATTAAAATAAGTGAATAAGCAATAAAATAAAATCATTATTTTAGTTAAATAGTTTAATCTAAAACATAAATCTTGTAAATTTAAAATATCATATAATAATTTTAACTAATTAACCACAAAATATTTTATTATACAAAATACATAATAATTTTATTTTCAAAAAAAATTAAATAGATAATTATCATTAATCTCCAAAATTAATATTTAAATTAAACTACTTTTTGAATAAAATAAAATAAAATAAAATGATAATATATATTAAATATATATCAAAATAGCAGAATATTTTGTTGGTGTCGAATTTTGATTTCAAACGAACAACAAATTGAAAATTAGTTTGTAATTTATACGATAGAACCTAATAGATAATAAGAAATAAACTTACATCAAAGGTTAATAAGGAAGTAACTGGTAAAGTTAGATAAGGTCCATAATTATCTAAAATAATATTTATTTCAATCAATAAAATAAATCATTAATCTTATAATAAAATTAAATTAATCATTAATCATTAAACGCCTTCTGTGTACTAGCAAGATTTCCACCCATTTTGGTAAAGATCAAAGTAAGAAAAGAACTTTATGAAATAAAAGAAAAGGATAATGCTAGAAATAGTAAAATTAAAAATTTAGCCAGAGTAACAAGGAACGATAATAAATTAAGATGTCACAAACCTCGTTATAACGAAGAAGCATACACAGATGAATAATTCAATAAGAAATTAATAGAAAGTTACGTATCTAGCCTTACACAAGGGAAAGGAAAATATGAACAAGACCTGGAAAAAGAAATCAAATTAACTAAGGAGAATACAATCAAAGAATGGCAAAATATATGAGAGGAATCTAACACAGGAATCTGGACTAAAAGGCTGATTAGAGATATTGAGAAATGGGTCACAAGAAAGCACGGGTATGTAAATTTTTATACCACACAGATACTTACAGGTCATGGTTGCTTCAACCAATATACGAAAAAGAAATAGGTGAATACCAAACGGATCACTGCTGGTACAGCTGTCAAACACAAGATGATGCGCAACCCACTCTGCTTTACTGTAAGAAATGGAAAGATCAAAGGCAAAAATTAACGCACAATCTAGAAATTAATATCCAATGAGAGCCTAATGAGATAATTGATGCAATTATCCCAGACTAAAATAAATGGAACGCTTTCCAAAGTTTCTGTCCAGAAGTACTGAATAAAAGACAGGCCGATGAAAGAGTAACACAAAAGACTGAAAGAGAGAACACTACAATATGATAATCTATTGTACTGTAAGAATAAGATACATACCATCTATGGGTAACAAATTAAAAGTAAAACCCTCAGGAAGATAAATATAATATAATTTAACAGAAGCGAACGCAAACCTGAAACAGGAAAGAAATATTAACCTAATTAAAATATAGATAATAATTTCCACTTAATTAAAAATAGAGAGATTGTAAAACAATAAACGTGATATATTGTATTACAACAATATTAGTACAATAAGAGTCCTTACTAGTGAATGTAATCTAAAGAGGTGCGAAGAGTTTTGGAAGCAATGCAACTAAATTAACTAAAATATAAATAATAGTAAACCGTGAAATTAAATAATAACGTACCAAGAAATGCATAAACTTTGAAGACGCTGTCAAAGCTAAAAACCATAAATAACGAATCTAGTAAATCATTATAACAGAATCCAAACAAATGACAGGTCGACTAGATGGATAACCTAACACCGCACAACCCAGTCTTCAGTTTCAGACGCTGGACAACCAAATTGGACAATTGGGGCCGCAGAAATCGACTTCAGAAGCAAAAAATTCAGAATGAATTTGCAGTTTTTCGATCCTAGGATAGGGTCAGATGCAGTGGACAGCAAAAGAAGGGTTATATTTACGTTCCTGACACCCTAGGCTTCCGTTAGAGGCGCTGCTCAACCAGATCGGACAATTAGGGCCGCTGAAATCGACATGAGAATCATAAGATTGAGAATAAATAAGCAGTTTTTCCATTCTATGGCAGGTTTGGACGCAATAAAAGGCAAAGTAATGTTTATACTTACGTTCCGCACAACCCAGGCTGCAGTTTGAGCCGCTGCTCAGCCATATCGGACAAGTAGGGCCGCTGAAATTGACTCCAGAAGCACAAAATTCGGAATGAATTTGAAGTTTTTCGATCATAGGATAGGTTCAGATGCAATGGAAAGCAAAATAATGTTTATATTTACGTTCCGCACAACCTAGGCTTCAGTTAGAGACGCTACTCAACCAGATCGGACAATTAGGGCCGCAGAAATCCATTTGAGAAGCATAAAATTGAGAACAAGTAAGCAGTTTTTCGATCTTATGATAGATACCGATACAGCGGATGGCAGAATAATGATTGTATTTAGTGTAATAGTAATTTAGTAATAATTTTAATTCCATAAACTTTAAAAATTTATATGCTCATACACTAAAATATAAAGATTTAACAAAAAATTAATCATGATAAAAAATTTTTATTCTTATTTTTCATCTATAATAATTATCTTTTTATCAGTATTTTCTCTCATATTAAACAATATATTTTTCATTTGACTAATTATAGAAATTACTAACTTAATTTTTTTATCATCATTAGCTATTTCAAAAAATATGAAAATTAGAGTTCTTTATCTTTTTATTTCATTTATTAGAAGATCTCTAATTTTAACGGGAATTTTATTTAATAATTTTAATGTATACTCATCAATCCTAATAATAATGGGAACTTCATTAAAATTAGGGATTATTCCATTTAATGCTTGATTTAATTTTATATTTAAATCAATTAATTTCATAAATGCATTCTTATTAATAACATTCATAAAATTAATTCCTTTTATTCTTTTAATAAATTCAATCCCGATAAAAGAATTATTAATTATAATTACTCTAAATTTAATTGTATCACCTCTATTAATATTAAATAAAAATTCTTTAATACTAATAATATCATTTTCTTCAATTTATCAAACTTCATTAATAATAACATTAATATATTTAAATTTGTATATTTTTATTCTTTACTTCATCATATATTCAGTATTATCATATAATATAATCTATTTAATCATAGATATAAAATTAGAAAATAAAATAGAAATAATAATCTTTAACAATAAATCAAAACTTACATTTTCTTATTTATTACTAACATATATATTTATTCCACCAATAGGAGTATTTTCTTTAAAATGATTAGTGTTAGAGAACTTAGTAATTAAACTTAATGGTTTTAATCTTATCCTATCTATCGTTATTGTAATATCAAGACTATTAATAATTTGAAATTATTTAAATTTTATTAATAATAATTTATTCAATAAAAATTACTCAAATATATTCTTAAAATACAAATATATAGATATGTGAATTTTATTAATTATAACTATTATAGTAATTATATTTAGAATCATATACATTTACTGTAAAATCTAATTTCTGAAAAATTATATTTTATTTTTAAATTTGCAATTTAATATTTTGTTTAAATTATAGAAATTATATTAATAGTATTAGAAAATTTTATTTTCATAAATAAATTTACAATTTATTCCTTTTATCAGACATAATACTCTAATACTTTATTTAAAGATTTTAAGTTAATTTTAAACTATTAATCTTCAAAATTAAAAATATAAATTTAATTTTATAAATCTTAATTTCTTCGTGAATGAAAAAATGATTATACTCCACTAATCATAAAAATATTGGCATATTATATTTTATATTCGCTATATGATCAGGAATAATTGGTTCATCAATAAGATTTATTATTCGATTAGAATTAAGAAGACAGGGGCATGAATTAAAAATGATCAGATTTATAATTCAATTGTAACGTCTCATGCTTTTGTTATAATTTTTTTTATGGTTATACCATTCATAATTGGAGATTTTGGGAACTGATTAGTTCCCTTAATGATTGGAGCTCCAGATATGGCATTTCCACGAATAAACAATATAAGATTTTGATTACTACCTCCTTCAATTTTTTCATTATTAATAAGAAATTATTTAAATTCAGGATCAGGCACAGGATGAACAATTTACCCTCCATTATCATCATTTATATACCACCCATCATCATCTACCGATCTAACAATTTTTTCCCTTCATATCGCCGGAGTATCATCAATCATAGGGGCTATTAATTTTTTAGTGACAATTTTCAATATAATAAATTATTCGCTACAATATGATCAAATACCTTTATTCCCATGATCAGTTATAATTACAGCAATTTTACTTTTACTATCACTACCTGTTCTTGCTGGAGCAATTACAATACTTTTATCAGATCGAAATTTAAATTCTTCTTTTTTTACCCTATAGGAGGGGGTGACCCAATTTTATACCAACACTTATTTTGATTCTTTGGACATCCAAAAGTTTATATTCTAATTCTTCCAGGATTTGGACTAATCTCACATATTATTTTAAACGAAAGAGGTAAAAAAGCAACATTTGGAAACATAGGAATAGTATACGCAATACTAGGAATTGGTTTTCTAGGATTTATTGTATGAGCACATCACATATTTACTGTTGGAATAGATGTAGATACTCGCGCTTATTTCACATCAGCAACTATAATTACTGCCATTCCCACTGGCATTAAAGTTTTTAGATGACTAGCAACATTCCATGGATCAAAAGCTTACGCAAATCCAACAACTTTATGATCTATGGGATTTATTTTTTTGTTTACAATAGGAGGATTAACAGGAATTATATTATCAAATTCATCTATTCATATTTTACTTCATGATACATACTATGTTGTAGGACATTTTCATTATGTACTTTCAATAGGAGCAGTATTTAGAATTATTGCAAGATTATTTCACTGATATCCTTTAATTACTGGCTTAACACTAAACAAAAAATTTCTTAAAATTCAATTTTATTTTATATTTATTGGAGTAAATATAACATTCTTCCCTCAACATTTTTTAGGATTAATAGGAATACCACGACGATATTCAGATTACCCTGACGCGTATTACTGTTGAAATTTTTTACCTTCACTAGGATCATTAATTTCAATTAATAGAATAATAATATTTATTTTTATTATATTAGAAAGATTTATAGTAAAACGATTAATTTTACTTAAATATTTTCAAAATTCACTCGAATGATTACAAAACTATCCCCCATTTGAACACTCATTTAATGAAATTCCTTTGATTTTTAAAAAAGAAAATAAAAAAAATAAAATTTAATTTTAAACTTATAAAATTTATAAATTAAAAATTAAATTTAATATGGCAGATTAGTGCGATGAATTTAAGCTTCATATATAAAGATATATTTCATTTATTAAGAATTGCTACATGAAATATATTTTCACTTCAAGATCCTAACTCTCCTTTTGCTGATAATTTAGTTGTATTTTATAATATTACTATATATAATATTATCAATAATTATTTCGATAACATTATTTATAATAATAAATATCATTTTAAGAAAATTTAGAAATCGATTTTTATTAGAAAATAATTTAATTGAAATTATTTGGACTATTTTTCCAATAATTGTATTAATAATTATTGCATTTCCATCATTAAAAACTCTTTATTTTGTTGATGAAATATGGACATTCTCATATTTTACAATTAAAGCTATTGGTCATCAATGATATTGAAGATATGAATATCCAGAATTTTATTTAAATTATGATTCTTTTATAATCAATGATTATTCAAATTTAAGATTATTTCGACTATTAGATGTAGATAATCGAATTATTATTCCATTTAAAACCCCAATTCCTTTAATTACAACATCTGTTGATGTAATTCACTCATGAACAATTCCATCCTTAGGAATAAAAATAGATGCAACTCCAGGACGACTTAATCAAATAATATTATTTACATACCGACCAGGATTATTTTTTGGCCAATGTTCAGAAATTTGTGGAACAAATCATAGATTTATACCTATCGTAGTAGAATCAACATCAATAAATGATTTTGGAAATTGATTACTTAGAATAATAACTTTATAAAATCCTGTTGGAATCGCTTAAAATAAGGGATCCAACGGAGGTCCGGATGAGGTGAGATTGAGGGGATACGAAAGAAAACGAAGACACGAGTTTTATATTTTGTCGGCCCTGAAAAGGGCTTGGAAACGACGTTTATTAAAATCTGTTTTCTGGGGCTGGGCGCTGGCTCCGGTCCTCGTCGGCTCGAATGGACGGCGGCGGATCGGAGGGCCTTGGCTGGTGGTGACGCCGGCTCCCCTTAGCGACGTTGGCGTCTGAAAAAGAGAGATAGCGGCGGAACCGCGGCGGTAAGCAAGAGTGTAAATCTAGCTATACCAAAGATTCCCAACTCCAGGCTGCGCTCGCGAGCCTATTTGGAGGGGATAGCAAAACCTTGCCTGTAACGCAAAGGTAATGCAGTGGACTGTATTATCGACTCTTCTTCGGGTGCGAAGAAGACGTCGATGAACGAGTGGCTTGAGAGGAGGAGGGACCTCTTCTCTTCGCCTTGCACCTTTTAGAAAGGTTCGCTTCGTACGAATCCAAGTAACTTAGGGATTCGTGAGCGGAGGGACACGCTATAACCAGCGAATTGCTAGTCCTGGAGGCTGAGGACGGCCAGAGGCTCGGCGACTCCGTTCACCTTACCGTGTGCTTCTATTCGTCACACGGGGGTTGCTTCTAAACGGGGTGGCAGAGCACGAGCAACGCAGAGGTGATAGGCACGTACGTTATCTCTCTCTGTTGTAACCCGTCTCTCAGGGATCCAACAGGCAGCGGCCTTTGTTGCTCCGAGACGAAGACGAGACTCAGAGAATCAGGGCAGGCCCCGATTCCAAGCGTGCAAATCTCGATCAATTGTCTCCTAAGACAAACCAGGTGCTCTTTCGTACGTAGTATACGTACGAATCGAGCAGAGTTTCCTAGTCTGTCGGCGACAGAGGTTCAGCTTTTTAGAGCTAGTGAGATTTCAAGTGTCTGGTAACCAAACTACTTGAAATCTGAAAACTGGCGAGCTGAGAGGCGCTTGACGTACGGTCGCACTGACTGCGTCAAGCTTGATTGTCGAAAGACGACTGGGGCGAGAGCCGCGCGTGTCTCCGCGAAGCGGAAGACGTGCCAAATTTTACCACTACGCGGCGCTCACAAATTATCTTTTGTCTCGTGCTAATGTAGTACGATGTACTCTCTCTCTCCTTCAGGCTCCGATGTCCCCACTCGACATCGAGCCTGGAGTTCAAAACCGTTGCTCGACAACGCTTACTTTGTTTGAACTTTAATTTTGACGACAAAAACAAGTCATACGACAGCTGATCGTGTTTTGCTGCTAGGACAACGTATGCTCCGACCGAAGGCCACCTTCGGTCGGTCACGTATACCAACAAATTACGAATCTCGCGGACGAGCCAAATGCCCGTTATATAACCGCTTTTTAAACAAATCCTAAGATAAAAAATTAGTTAAACATATAACATTAAATTGTCAATTTAAAATTATTAATTTTTTAATATTTTTTATTTATATTTTATTTAACAATAATAATTTAATCATTAGATGTCTGAAATGAAAGAATTGGTCTCTTAAACCATATTATAGTATAAATTCGATATACTTCTAATGGCCAATATTTAAATATTTTTTTATACCACAGATAAAACCAATATTATGATCAATTCTTCTATTTTTCACATTAAGAATTATTTACATTATAATCATTAATCTTCATTATTTATTTATTAATTTTTCTCCATATAAAAATAAAAAGAAAATATTAAAAAATAAGAATAAAAATTTATGAAAGTGAATATGATAAACCTATTATCAATTTTCGACCCATCTACATATATTATACTTATAATAAATTGAATTAGTTTATTACTACCATTAATAATGATACCAATAATATATTGATTTATTCTCTCTCGTTTAAATATATTATGAATTAAACTTATAATAATAATTAACAATGAATTTAAATTACTAATTAGTTACAAATATATATTTAATATAATTATTTTCTTAAGAATACTAATAATAATTATACTTTATAATTTAATAGGATTAATACCATATACTTTCACTCCTACAAGTCACTTATCAATTAATTTATCATTAACAATATCAATATGATTAACATATATATTTTACGGTTGAACTATAAATTCAGAAAAGATATTAATTCATTTAGTACCACTAAATACACCTTTAATATTAATAAATTTTATAGTATTAATTGAAACAATCAGAAACATTATTCGTCCATGAGCATTATCAATTCGACTAACAGCTAATATATTAGCAGGATATTTACTTTTAACTTTACTAGGATCGTCAATAGAAAGTTCCTGATTAATTATTATTCCATTTATAATCATTATTCAAAATATATTATTTATTCTAGAAATCTCAGTTTTATTTATTCAATCGTATGTAATTTCCATTCTTAGACTTCTATACTTTAATGAATCTAATCATTAAAATCATTAAATTAAAAAAAAATTGTTTATCTTAAATAAACACTAAAACAAATGAAAAATCATCCATTTCATCTAGTAACACCCAGGCCTTGACCAATAATATTATCTATTAATTTAATAAATTTATTAATAAGAGCTATTATAATTTTTCAATTTAAAATTAATTGAATTCTATTTATATCATTAATTACTATATTATTTACTATAGCACAATGATGACGAGATGTAATTCGTGAAAGAACATTTCAAGGAATGCACTCATATATAGTATTAGATTTAATAAAATTAGGAAAGTGTTTGGTGTTGTGGTGCATTATATTTGAAATATTTACAGAGATTTCAAGAAAATATAAGTGTGAAACAAGATAAAACTATCTTTGAATCAAACTGAAGAATTTAAAAATTCATAAAGGTATGTATAAGTTAATAGAGAGACGTGGAATAGACAAAATTATTGGTACGGAGCCAAATAGGTTATGTGAACAGGTGAAACAGGCTAAAGAGATTAGCATAATTAGATATTGAAAGGAACAATTATGCAGTTAATTATAAAATCGTGTTAGAGGATATATTGTATTGTAATTGTGAAAGATTTCCTCACCACCCTAGGGGTATTTATCATGGCGCGTTACCCTTTTTTTATTATAATGGGTGGTTCGCCAATAGTCATGTCATCCCACTTTCTAAAATGAAATTAATTTTAAATAAAACATAACAAAAACATAATTTTTGTATTCATTATAAAATAAAGTATTACATTTTGAAATAATAATAATAGATAATCTTGAATAATATTAATAAGAAAACATAACAAAACGTACTCTTCAAATACTACCAGTAAAACCTTAAATCTTGTGAAATAGTACATACTAAGCAAATAAATAAAACTCTATTAATGTATTAAAACATATTGAAAAGAATAAGTTGAATATATATACATCAAAATTGATGTTTTAAGAAAAGTGAAATTAAAAGAACATCGTTGAAAATCTAGTTCCTATTAAAAAGTTTTTAATTTTCGATTTTTAGAAGAGATGTCTGCACGCCTTTCCAACTGACTATTATTTACAGTTAATGCAATATACAATAATAAGTAATAATACAATAAATTATATTCTTTCGTTCAGTAAGTGGTGTAAGTTTAATACAACAACAGAAATAATGAATAAACGAGGATAAATATTGATAAATATATATAAAATATAAGTATCATTAAATAATCAGCGGTTTGTTGTTCGTGTTGAGTTTTATTTGGCTTTAGGATAAACATCAGAGTGTCATATATAATTAATCACTTGATAAATTTTACTAAGTAATTTGTAAATGTTTTCATTCAAAATGTCAAAATTGATTCGGAAAGACCCTTTTCAATTTCATTATTAATTTTATACATCGATTTAAGTAAAAAAGTATACCTAATCTTATAAAAATATGATAAAAAATATATTCCTTTCAGGAAAAAGATAAATTTATTAAATAAAAATTTTTGGGGGTGTTTATTAGGATAATAAAATAATAAATAACCAAAATAAATCCGTAATAAATAAATAAATAAAATAAATATTTTATCATAAAAATTCAATAAGATAATGTAAACTTTAAAGATTAGATAAAAAATAAGTATTCCCATAAAAATAACTATAATAAACAAAAAGGAAATACATAAATTAATGTATAAAGATTCATAATATACTCTGTAGGTAACATTTTTAAATTCAAAAGGATAAAAGATTCATAAAACTAAACGAAATGAGTATCTTAGTGTAAACACCATAGATATATAAAATATACAAAATATTGTAATTCTAATATCTCTATTAATAAAGAAATATTCAATAATTATATCCTTAGAGAGAAAACCTGACAAAAAGAAACACCCGCATAGACTTAATTTTCCAATTAATAGAACTATACCATTTAAAGGTATTAAAATTCTCATAGAATTAAAATTTCGAATATCTTGGTTATTATTAGATCTATGAATAAATCTTCTTGCACATATAAATATTATTGATTTAAATAAAGCATGAATAACTAAATGAAAGAAGGCTAAATCCACTAACCCTACAGATAAAATTCTTATTATTAATCCTAACTGACTTAAAGTTGATAGGGCAATAATTTTCTTTAAATCATATTCAAAATTAGCAATAGAACTAGCCATAAATATAGTAAAGATTGAGATAAATAAAATAACGTTATTATTTATTGTAAACACTAAACTGTAATAATGGATTAATAAATAAACCCCTGCAGTAACTAAGGTTGAAGAATGAACTAAAGTAGAAATAAGGGTTGGAGCTATTATAGCTGCAGGTAACCATAAAGAAAAGGGTATTTGAGCTCTTTTAGTTAAAGCGCTTAAAAATATGAAAAATATTATAAATCTATCTATTTCATAAAATATTAAATTTCACGACCCATTTGCGGAATTTGAAACAATCAATATTAAAAATCCAATATCTCCAACCCGATTACATACAATTGTTAAAACTCCAGAATTAAAAGCTCTATATCTTTGATAATAAATAATTAAACCAAAAGAAATTAAACCTAGCCCATCCCATCCTAATAAAATTGATAAAACTCTGGGACTTAAAATTATTAAACATATTGATAGAATAAATAAAATTAATAAATAAAAAAACCGACAAATTCTTTTATCTGACCTTATATATTCAATTCTGTAAATTATTACGCATGAGGAAATAATAGAAACAACTCCGATAAATATTAATCTAATAAAATCCAAATAAATAATTATTCTAAATTTTATACAAAACAAATTTATTAAATCCCATTCTAAAATAATTACATATTTAGATGTATATAAATATAGGCCTAAAAATAGATATAGTATTCCAGAAAATAGTATGAATAAACTAATTAAAAACATTTTTATGATAATTTAAAATATAAATACATATATCATTGACACCACAAGTCAATATTTTAATTAAACTATTTAAATAAAATATATTTAAAATTAATATGAAAAAATAATTAAATTTAAAAATATAAAATTTAGGGGAATTCAATGCATCAATAAAATATAATAATCTAAAATATTAGCATTAAAAATCTTTAAAAAGAAATTTATTTTTCCATGTTGAACATAAATATATAAATATAATGAATAACAAAATCTAAGAAAACAATAAAAAATTAATAAATAAATCAAATATTTGAATCATAAATAAATAATTATTAACAAAAATACCTCACCAACTAAGTTTAATGAAACAGGAGCAGATATATTAGATGTACAAAATATAAATCAAAATATAGATATTGGAGGCATTAACGCTATTATCCCCTTATTTAAAAATATAATCCGTCTCCCTGAAGATTTGTAACACAAATTTACTGAATAAAATAAACCCGAAGAACATAATCCATGAGCAATTATAATAATATAACTACCTACAAATCCTAAAAGTATTTCAGTTATTATAGATCTTAATAAAATTCTTATATGAATTACTGAAGAATAAGCTACCAAAATCTTTATATCAATTTGACGTAAACATAAAATTGAAACAATTAACCCCCCAATTAATCTAAATACTAAAATTACCAAATTTACAAAATAAAAATTAGAATAAAAAATATATATAAATCGCAATAAACCATATGTTCCTAATTTTAATAAAATAGCTGCTAAAATTATTGATCCAAACACAGGGGCTTCAACATGAGCTTTTAATAATCATCCATGTAATATAAATATAGGAATTTTCACTAAAAATGAACTTAATATATAAATAAATATAAAAATATTTAAATTATAATCTATTATTTCTATTAAATTTATTAGCGCTAAATTATTCAAATAAATAATAATTAATAAAAAAACCAGTAAGGGAAATGAAAAAAATATTGTATAAAACATCAGATAATAACCAGCTAATAATCGTATGTTACCTGTCCCTCATTTTACAATAATTAAACATATAATAATTAACCTTACCTCAAAAAAGAAATAAAATATTAAAAAATTTATTGTTAAAAATGTAAAATATAAAACAATCAACAAAATCAAATTTAAATTAAAACAAATTCTAGATAAATTTATTAACAAAATCAAATTAAAAATTCATAAATTTAAAATAACTAATATAAATGAAAAAAAATTAAAGCCAAAATTAAACCTAATTGTGTTTCAATATATTTCATTTCTAAAATTGAATAATAATATAAATCTAATAAACATCAAAATAAAAATGTAAATTTTAAAAATTTATTTAAATTATAAAGAAAAAATAATATCAAAATTATTAAAAAAGCTTTTATCATGTTAAATTTAATATTGAAATTCTTTGATTCCCATAAAAATAAGTACAATTAACTAAAAATCTCAAACCAATAACTCTATCGCACACAGAAAATACTATAAAATATATGAAAATTCATTCATTAGAATAAATTTCAAACATAAAGATTATTGATAGTATAGAAATTACAAAAAATTGTATACTAATCAATATTATCAATAAATCACTCTTAAAAACGAAAATCAACATAAAATTTAATAAAATTAAAATAAGTGAATAAGCAATAAAATAAAATCATTATTTTAGTTAAATAGTTTAATCTAAAACATAAATCTTGTAAATTTAAAATATCATATAATAATTTTAACTAATTAACCACAAAATATTTTATTATACAAAATACATAATAATTTTATTTTCAAAAAAAATTAAATAGATAATTATCATTAATCTCCAAAATTAATATTTAAATTAAACTACTTTTTGAATAAAATAAAATAAAATAAAATGATAATATATATTAAATATATATCAAAATAGCAGAATATTTTGTTGGTGTCGAATTTTGATTTCAAACGAACAACAAATTGAAAATTAGTTTGTAATTTATACGATAGAACCTAATAGATAATAAGAAATAAACTTACATCAAAGGTTAATAAGGAAGTAACTAGTAAAGTTAGATAAGGTCCATAATTATCTAAAATAATATTTATTTCAATCAATAAAATAAATCATTAATCTTATAATAAAATTAAATTAATCATTAATCATTAAACGCCTTCTGTGTACTAGCAAGATTTCCACCCATTTTGGTAAAGATCAAAGTAAGAAAAGAACTTTATGAAATAAAAGAAAAGGATAATGCTAGAAATAGTAAAATTAAAAATTTAGCCAGAGTAACAAGGAACGATAATAAATTAAGATGTCACAAACCTCGTTATAACGAAGAAGCATACACAGATGAATAATTCAATAAGAAATTAATAGAAAGTTACGTATCTAGCCTTACACAAGGGAAAGGAAAATATGAACAAGACCTGGAAAAAGAAATCAAATTAACTAAGGAGAATACAATCAGAGAATGGCAAAATATATGAGAGGAATCTAACACAGGAATCTGGACTAAAAGGCTGATTAGAGATATTGAGAAATGGGTCACAAGAAAGCACGGGTATGTAAATTTTTATACCACACAGATACTTACAGGTCATGGTTGCTTCAACCAATATACGAAAAAGAAATAGGTGAATACCAAACGGATCACTGCTGGTACAGCTGTCAAACACAAGATGATGCGCAACCCACTCTGCTTTACTGTAAGAAATGGAAAGATCAAAGGCAAAAATTAACGCACAATCTAGAAATTAATATCCAATGAGAGCCTAATGAGATAATTGATGCAATTATCCCAGACTAAAATAAATGGAACGCTTTCCAAAGTTTCTGTCCAGAAGTACTGAATAAAAGACAGGCCGATGAAAGAGTAACACAAAAGACTGAAAGAGAGAACACTACAATATGATAATCTATTGTACTGTAAGAATAAGATACATACCATCTATGGGTAACAAATTAAAAGTAAAACCCTCAGGAAGATAAATATAATATAATTTAACAGAAGCGAACGCAAACCTGAAACAGGAAAGAAATATTAACCTAATTAAAATATAGATAATAATTTCCACTTAATTAAAAATAGAGAGATTGTAAAACAATAAACGTGATATATTGTATTACAACAATATTAGTACAATAAGAGTCCTTACTAGTGAATGTAATCTAAAGAGGTGCGAAGAGTTTTGGAAGCAATGCAACTAAATTAACTAAAATATAAATAATAGTAAACCGTGAAATTAAATAATAACGTACCAAGAAATGCATAAACTTTGAAGACGCTGTCAAAGCTAAAAACCATAAATAACGAATCTAGTAAATCATTATAACAGAATCCAAACAAATGACAGGTCGACTAGATGGATAACCTAACACCGCACAACCCAGTCTTCAGTTTCAGACGCTGGACAACCAAATTGGACAATTGGGGCCGCAGAAATCGACTTCAGAAGCAAAAAATTCAGAATGAATTTGCAGTTTTTCGATCCTAGGATAGGGTCAGATGCAGTGGACAGCAAAAGAAGGGTTATATTTACGTTCCTGACACCCTAGGCTTCCGTTAGAGGCGCTGCTCAACCAGATCGGACAATTAGGGCCGCTGAAATCGACATGAGAATCATAAGATTGAGAATAAATAAGCAGTTTTTCCATTCTATGGCAGGTTTGGACGCAATAAAAGGCAAAGTAATGTTTATACTTACGTTCCGCACAACCCAGGCTGCAGTTTGAGCCGCTGCTCAGCCATATCGGACAAGTAGGGCCGCTGAAATTGACTCCAGAAGCACAAAATTCGGAATGAATTTGAAGTTTTTCGATCATAGGATAGGTTCAGATGCAATGGAAAGCAAAATAATGTTTATATTTACGTTCCGCACAACCTAGGCTTCAGTTAGAGACGCTACTCAACCAGATCGGACAATTAGGGCCGCAGAAATCCATTTGAGAAGCATAAAATTGAGAACAAGTAAGCAGTTTTTCGATCTTATGATAGATACCGATACAGCGGATGGCAGAATAATGATTGTATTTAGTGTAATAGTAATTTAGTAATAATTTTAATTCCATAAACTTTAAAAATTTATATGCTCATACACTAAAATATAAAGATTTAACAAAAAATTAATCATGATAAAAAATTTTTATTCTTATTTTTCATCTATAATAATCTTTTTATCAGTATTTTCTCTCATATTAAACAATATATTTTTCATTTGACTAATTATAGAAATTACTAACTTAATTTTTTTATCATCATTAGCTATTTCAAAAAATATGAAAATTAGAGTTCTTTATTTTTTTATTTCATTTATTAGAAGATCTCTAATTTTAACGGGAATTTTATTTAATAATTTTAATGTATACTCATCAATCCTAATAATAATGGGAACTTCATTAAAATTAGGGATTATTCCATTTAATGCTTGATTTAATTTTATATTTAAATCAATTAATTTCATAAATGCATTCTTATTAATAACATTCATAAAATTAATTCCTTTTATTCTTTTAATAAATTCAATCCCGATAAAAGAATTATTAATTATAATTACTCTAAATTTAATTGTATCACCTCTATTAATATTAAATAAAAATTCTTTAATACTAATAATATCATTTTCTTCAATTTATCAAACTTCATTAATAATAACATTAATATATTTAAATTTGTATATTTTTATTCTTTACTTCATCATATATTCAGTATTATCATATAATATAATCTATTTAATCATAGATATAAAATTAGAAAATAAAATAGAAATAATAATCTTTAACAATAAATCAAAACTTACATTTTCTTATTTATTACTAACATATATATTTATTCCACCAATAGGAGTATTTTCTTTAAAATGATTAGTGTTAGAGAACTTAGTAATTAAACTTAATGGTTTTAATCTTATCCTATCTATCGTTATTGTAATATCAAGACTATTAATAATTTGAAATTATTTAAATTTTATTAATAATAATTTATTCAATAAAAATTACTCAAATATATTCTTAAAATACAAATATATAGATATGTGAATTTTATTAATTATAACTATTATAGTAATTATATTTAGAATCATATACATTTACTTTAAAATCTAATTTCTGAAAAATTATATTTTATTTTTAAATTTGCAATTTAATATTTTGTTTAAATTATAGAAATTATATTAATAGTATTAGAAAATTTTATTTTCATAAATAAATTTACAATTTATTCCTTTTATCAGACATAATACTCTAATACTTTATTTAAAGATTTTAAGTTAATTTTAAACTATTAATCTTCAAAATTAAAAATATAAATTTAATTTTATAAATCTTAATTTCTTCGTGAATGAAAAAATGATTATACTCCACTAATCATAAAAATATTGGCATATTATATTTTATATTCGCTATATGATCAGGAATAATTGGTTCATCAATAAGATTTATTATTCGATTAGAATTAAGAAGACAGGGGCATGAATTAAAAATGATCAGATTTATAATTCAATTGTAACGTCTCATGCTTTTGTTATAATTTTTTTTATGGTTATACCATTCATAATTGGAGATTTTGGGAACTGATTAGTTCCCTTAATGATTGGAGCTCCAGATATGGCATTCCCACGAATAAACAATATAAGATTTTGATTACTACCTCCTTCAATTTTTTCATTATTAATAAGAAATTATTTAAATTCAGGATCAGGCACAGGATGAACAATTTACCCTCCATTATCATCATTTATATACCACCCATCATCATCTACCGATCTAACAATTTTTTCCCTTCATATCGCCGGAGTATCATCAATCATAGGGGCTATTAATTTTTTAGTGACAATTTTCAATATAATAAATTATTCGCTACAATATGATCAAATACCTTTATTCCCATGATCAGTTATAATTACAGCAATTTTACTTTTACTATCACTACCTGTTCTTGCTGGAGCAATTACAATACTTTTATCAGATCGAAATTTAAATTCTTCTTTTTTTACCCTATAGGAGGGGGTGACCCAATTTTATACCAACACTTATTTTGATTCTTTGGACATCCAAAAGTTTATATTCTAATTCTTCCAGGATTTGGACTAATCTCACATATTATTTTAAACGAAAGAGGTAAAAAAGCAACATTTGGAAACATAGGAATAGTATACGCAATACTAGGAATTGGTTTTCTAGGATTTATTGTATGAGCACATCACATATTTACTGTTGGAATAGATGTAGATACTCGCGCTTATTTCACATCAGCAACTATAATTACTGCCATTCCCACTGGCATTAAAGTTTTTAGATGACTAGCAACATTCCATGGATCAAAAGCTTACGCAAATCCAACAACTTTATGATCTATGGGATTTATTTTTTTGTTTACAATAGGAGGATTAACAGGAATTATATTATCAAATTCATCTATTCATATTTTACTTCATGATACATACTATGTTGTAGGACATTTTCATTATGTACTTTCAATAGGAGCAGTATTTAGAATTATTGCAAGATTATTTCACTGATATCCTTTAATTACTGGCTTAACACTAAACAAAAAATTTCTTAAAATTCAATTTTATTTTATATTTATTGGAGTAAATATAACATTCTTCCCTCAACATTTTTTAGGATTAATAGGAATACCACGACGATATTCAGATTACCCTGACGCGTATTACTGTTGAAATTTTTTACCTTCACTAGGATCATTAATTTCAATTAATAGAATAATAATATTTATTTTTATTATATTAGAAAGATTTATAGTAAAACGATTAATTTTACTTAAATATTTTCAAAATTCACTCGAATGATTACAAAACTATCCCCCATTTGAACACTCATTTAATGAAATTCCTTTGATTTTTAAAAAAGAAAATAAAAAAAATAAAATTTAATTTTAAACTTATAAAATTTATAAATTAAAAATTAAATTTAATATGGCAGATTAGTGCGATGAATTTAAGCTTCATATATAAAGATATATTTCATTTATTAAGAATTGCTACATGAAATATATTTTCACTTCAAGATCCTAACTCTCCTTTTGCTGATAATTTAGTTGTATTTTATAATATTACTATATATAATATTATCAATAATTATTTCGATAACATTATTTATAATAATAAATATCATTTTAAGAAAATTTAGAAATCGATTTTTATTAGAAAATAATTTAATTGAAATTATTTGGACTATTTTTCCAATAATTGTATTAATAATTATTGCATTTCCATCATTAAAAACTCTTTATTTTGTTGATGAAATATGGACATTCTCATATTTTACAATTAAAGCTATTGGTCATCAATGATATTGAAGATATGAATATCCAGAATTTTATTTAAATTATGATTCTTTTATAATCAATGATTATTCAAATTTAAGATTATTTCGACTATTAGATGTAGATAATCGAATTATTATTCCATTTAAAACCCCAATTCCTTTAATTACAACATCTGTTGATGTAATTCACTCATGAACAATTCCATCCTTAGGAATAAAAATAGATGCAACTCCAGGACGACTTAATCAAATAATATTATTTACATACCGACCAGGATTATTTTTTGGCCAATGTTCAGAAATTTGTGGAACAAATCATAGATTTATACCTATCGTAGTAGAATCAACATCAATAAATGATTTTGGAAATTGATTACTTAGAATAATAACTTTATAAAATCCTGTTGGAATCGCTTAAAATAAGGGATCCAACGGAGGTCCGGATGAGGTGAGATTGAGGGGATACGAAAGAAAACGAAGACACGAGTTTTATATTTTGTCGGCCCTGAAAAGGGCTTGGAAACGACGTTTATTAAAATCTGTTTTCTGGGGCTGGGCGCTGGCTCCGGTCCTCGTCGGCTCGAATGGACGGCGGCGGATCGGAGGGCCTTGGCTGGTGGTGACGCCGGCTCCCCTTAGCGACGTTGGCGTCTGAAAAAGAGAGATAGCGGCGGAACCGCGGCGGTAAGCAAGAGTGTAAATCTAGCTATACCAAAGATTCCCAACTCCAGGCTGCGCTCGCGAGCCTATTTGGAGGGGATAGCAAAACCTTGCCTGTAACGCAAAGGTAATGCAGTGGACTGTATTATCGACTCTTCTTCGGGTGCGAAGAAGACGTCGATGAACGAGTGGCTTGAGAGGAGGAGGGACCTCTTCTCTTCGCCTTGCACCTTTTAGAAAGGTTCGCTTCGTACGAATCCAAGTAACTTAGGGATTCGTGAGCGGAGGGACACGCTATAACCAGCGAATTGCTAGTCCTGGAGGCTGAGGACGGCCAGAGGCTCGGCGACTCCGTTCACCTTACCGTGTGCTTCTATTCGTCACACGGGGGTTGCTTCTAAACGGGGTGGCAGAGCACGAGCAACGCAGAGGTGATAGGCACGTACGTTATCTCTCTCTGTTGTAACCCGTCTCTCAGGGATCCAACAGGCAGCGGCCTTTGTTGCTCCGAGACGAAGACGAGACTCAGAGAATCAGGGCAGGCCCCGATTCCAAGCGTGCAAATCTCGATCAATTGTCTCCTAAGACAAACCAGGTGCTCTTTCGTACGTAGTATACGTACGAATCGAGCAGAGTTTCCTAGTCTGTCGGCGACAGAGGTTCAGCTTTTTAGAGCTAGTGAGATTTCAAGTGTCTGGTAACCAAACTACTTGAAATCTGAAAACTGGCGAGCTGAGAGGCGCTTGACGTACGGTCGCACTGACTGCGTCAAGCTTGATTGTCGAAAGACGACTGGGGCGAGAGCCGCGCGTGTCTCCGCGAAGCGGAAGACGTGCCAAATTTTACCACTACGCGGCGCTCACAAATTATCTTTTGTCTCGTGCTAATGTAGTACGATGTACTCTCTCTCTCCTTCAGGCTCCGATGTCCCCACTCGACATCGAGCCTGGAGTTCAAAACCGTTGCTCGACAACGCTTACTTTGTTTGAACTTTAATTTTGACGACAAAAACAAGTCATACGACAGCTGATCGTGTTTTGCTGCTAGGACAACGTATGCTCCGACCGAAGGCCACCTTCGGTCGGTCACGTATACCAACAAATTACGAATCTCGCGGACGAGCCAAATGCCCGTTATATAACCGCTTTTTAAACAAATCCTAAGATAAAAAATTAGTTAAACATATAACATTAAATTGTCAATTTAAAATTATTAATTTTTTAATATTTTTTATTTATATTTTATTTAACAATAATAATTTAATCATTAGATGTCTGAAATGAAAGAATTGGTCTCTTAAACCATATTATAGTATAAATTCGATATACTTCTAATGGCCAATATTTAAATATTTTTTTATACCACAGATAAAACCAATATTATGATCAATTCTTCTATTTTTCACATTAAGAATTATTTACATTATAATCATTAATCTTCATTATTTATTTATTAATTTT
The DNA here is from genome assembly GCF_051401765.1 of Calliopsis andreniformis. NCBI lineage: Eukaryota > Metazoa > Arthropoda > Insecta > Hymenoptera > Andrenidae > Calliopsis > Calliopsis andreniformis. Next base: position 124,876 of record NW_027480783.1, read on the forward strand.
TCTCCATATAAAAATAAAAAGAAAATATTAAAAAATAAGAATAAAAATTTATGAAAGTGAATATGATAAACCTATTATCAATTTTCGACCCATCTACATATATTATACTTATAATAAATTGAATTAGTTTATTACTACCATTAATAATGATACCAATAATATATTGATTTATTCTCTCTCGTTTAAATATATTATGAATTAAACTTATAATAATAATTTACAATGAATTTAAATTACTAATTAGTTACAAATATATATTTAATATAATTATTTTCTTAAGAATACTAATAATAATTATACTTTATAATTTAATAGGATTAATACCATATACTTTCACTCCTACAAGTCACTTATCAATTAATTTATCATTAACAATATCAATATGATTAACATATATATTTTACGGTTGAACTATAAATTCAGAAAAGATATTAATTCATTTAGTACCACTAAATACACCTTTAATATTAATAAATTTTATAGTATTAATTGAAACAATCAGAAACATTATTCGTCCATGAGCATTATCAATTCGACTAACAGCTAATATATTAGCAGGATATTTACTTTTAACTTTACTAGGATCGTCAATAGAAAGTTCCTGATTAATTATTATTCCATTTATAATCATTATTCAAAATATATTATTTATTCTAGAAATCTCAGTTTTATTTATTCAATCGTATGTAATTTCCATTCTTAGACTTCTATACTTTAATGAATCTAATCATTAAAATCATTAAATTAAAAAAAAATTGTTTATCTTAAATAAACACTAAAACAAATGAAAAATCATCCATTTCATCTAGTAACACCCAGGCCTTGACCAATAATATTATCTATTAATTTAATAAATTTATTAATAAGAGCTATTATAATTTTTCAATTTAAAATTAATTGAATTCTATTTATATCATTAATTACTATATTATTTACTATAGCACAATGATGACGAGATGTAATTCGTGAAAGAACATTTCAAGGAATGCACTCATATATAGTATTAGATTTAATAAAATTAGGAAAGTGTTTGGTGTTGTGGTGCATTATATTTGAAATATTTACAGAGATTTCAAGAAAATATAAGTGTGAAACAAGATAAAACTATCTTTGAATCAAACTGAAGAATTTAAAAATTCATAAAGGTATGTATAAGTTAATAGAGAGACGTGGAATAGACAAAATTATTGGTACGGAGCCAAATAGGTTATGTGAACAGGTGAAACAGGCTAAAGAGATTAGCATAATTAGATATTGAAAGGAACAATTATGCAGTTAATTATAAAATCGTGTTAGAGGATATATTGTATTGTAATTGTGAAAGATTTCCTCACCACCCTAGGGGTATTTATCATGGCGCGTTACCCTTTTTTTATTATAATGGGTGGTTCGCCAATAGTCATGTCATCCCACTTTCTAAAATGAAATTAATTTTAAATAAAACATAACAAAAACATAATTTTTGTATTCATTATAAAATAAAGTATTACATTTTGAAATAATAATAATAGATAATCTTGAATAATATTAATAAGAAAACATAACAAAACGTACTCTTCAAATACTACCAGTAAAACCTTAAATCTTGTGAAATAGTACATACTAAGCAAATAAATAAAACTCTATTAATGTATTAAAACATATTGAAAAGAATAAGTTGAATATATATACATCAAAATTGATGTTTTAAGAAAAGTGAAATTAAAAGAACATCGTTGAAAATCTAGTTCCTATTAAAAAGTTTTTAATTTTCGATTTTTAGAAGAGATGTCTGCACGCCTTTCCAACTGACTATTATTTACAGTTAATGCAATATACAATAATAAGTAATAATACAATAAATTATATTCTTTCGTTCAGTAAGTGGTGTAAGTTTAATACAACAACAGAAATAATGAATAAACGAGGATAAATATTGATAAATATATATAAAATATAAGTATCATTAAATAATCAGCGGTTTGTTGTTCGTGTTGAGTTTTATTTGGCTTTAGGATAAACATCAGAGTGTCATATATAATTAATCACTTGATAAATTTTACTAAGTAATTTGTAAATGTTTTCATTCAAAATGTCAAAATTGATTCGGAAAGACCCTTTTCAATTTCATTATTAATTTTATACATCGATTTAAGTAAAAAAGTATACCTAATCTTATAAAAATATGATAAAAAATATATTCCTTTCAGGAAAAAGATAAATTTATTAAATAAAAATTTTTGGGGGTGTTTATTAGGATAATAAAATAATAAATAACCAAAATAAATCCGTAATAAATAAATAAATAAAATAAATATTTTATCATAAAAATTCAATAAGATAATGTAAACTTTAAAGATTAGATAAAAAATAAGTATTCCCATAAAAATAACTATAATAAACAAAAAGGAAATACATAAATTAATGTATAAAGATTCATAATATACTCTGTAGGTAACATTTTTAAATTCAAAAGGATAAAAGATTCATAAAACTAAACGAAATGAGTATCTTAGTGTAAACACCATAGATATATAAAATATACAAAATATTGTAATTCTAATATCTCTATTAATAAAGAAATATTCAATAATTATATCCTTAGAGAGAAAACCTGACAAAAAGAAACACCCGCATAGACTTAATTTTCCAATTAATAGAACTATACCATTTAAAGGTATTAAAATTCTCATAGAATTAAAATTTCGAATATCTTGGTTATTATTAGATCTATGAATAAATCTTCTTGCACATATAAATATTATTGATTTAAATAAAGCATGAATAACTAAATGAAAGAAGGCTAAATCCACTAACCCTACAGATAAAATTCTTATTATTAATCCTAACTGACTTAAAGTTGATAGGGCAATAATTTTCTTTAAATCATATTCAAAATTAGCAATAGAACTAGCCATAAATATAGTAAAGATTGAGATAAATAAAATAACGTTATTATTTATTGTAAACACTAAACTGTAATAATGGATTAATAAATAAACCCCTGCAGTAACTAAGGTTGAAGAATGAACTAAAGTAGAAATAAGGGTTGGAGCTATTATAGCTGCAGGTAACCATAAAGAAAAGGGTATTTGAGCTCTTTTAGTTAAAGCGCTTAAAAATATGAAAAATATTATAAATCTATCTATTTCATAAAATATTAAATTTCACGACCCATTTGCGGAATTTGAAACAATCAATATTAAAAATCCAATATCTCCAACCCGATTACATACAATTGTTAAAACTCCAGAATTAAAAGCTCTATATCTTTGATAATAAATAATTAAACCAAAAGAAATTAAACCTAGCCCATCCCATCCTAATAAAATTGATAAAACTCTGGGACTTAAAATTATTAAACATATTGATAGAATAAATAAAATTAATAAATAAAAAAACCGACAAATTCTTTTATCTGACCTTATATATTCAATTCTGTAAATTATTACGCATGAGGAAATAATAGAAACAACTCCGATAAATATTAATCTAATAAAATCCAAATAAATAATTATTCTAAATTTTATACAAAACAAATTTATTAAATCCCATTCTAAAATAATTACATATTTAGATGTATATAAATATAGGCCTAAAAATAGATATAGTATTCCAGAAAATAGTATGAATAAACTAATTAAAAACATTTTTATGATAATTTAAAATATAAATACATATATCATTGACACCACAAGTCAATATTTTAATTAAACTATTTAAATAAAATATATTTAAAATTAATATGAAAAAATAATTAAATTTAAAAATATAAAATTTAGGGGAATTCAATGCATCAATAAAATATAATAATCTAAAATATTAGCATTAAAAATCTTTAAAAAGAAATTTATTTTTCCATGTTGAACATAAATATATAAATATAATGAATAACAAAATCTAAGAAAACAATAAAAAATTAATAAATAAATCAAATATTTGAATCATAAATAAATAATTATTAACAAAAATACCTCACCAACTAAGTTTAATGAAACAGGAGCAGATATATTAGATGTACAAAATATAAATCAAAATATAGATATTGGAGGCATTAACGCTATTATCCCCTTATTTAAAAATATAATCCGTCTCCCTGAAGATTTATAACACAAATTTACTGAATAAAATAAACCCGAAGAACATAATCCATGAGCAATTATAATAATATAACTACCTACAAATCCTAAAAGTATTTCAGTTATTATAGATCTTAATAAAATTCTTATATGAATTACTGAAGAATAAGCTACCAAAATCTTTATATCAATTTGACGTAAACATAAAATTGAAACAATTAACCCCCCAATTAATCTAAATACTAAAATTACCAAATTTACAAAATAAAAATTAGAATAAAAAATATATATAAATCGCAATAAACCATATGTTCCTAATTTTAATAAAATAGCTGCTAAAATTATTGATCCAAACACAGGGGCTTCAACATGAGCTTTTAATAATCATCCATGTAATATAAATATAGGAATTTTCACTAAAAATGAACTTAATATATAAATAAATATAAAAATATTTAAATTATAATCTATTATTTCTATTAAATTTATTAGCGCTAAATTATTCAAATAAATAATAATTAATAAAAAAACCAGTAAGGGAAATGAAAAAAATATTGTATAAAACATCAGATAATAACCAGCTAATAATCGTATGTTACCTGTCCCTCATTTTACAATAATTAAACATATAATAATTAACCTTACCTCAAAAAAGAACTAAAATATTAAAAAATTTATTGTTAAAAATGTAAAATATAAAACAATCAACAAAATCAAATTTAAATTAAAACAAATTCTAGATAAATTTATTAACAAAATCAAATTAAAAATTCATAAATTTAAAATAACTAATATAAATGAAAAAAAATTAAAGCCAAAATTAAACCTAATTGTGTTTCAATATATTTCATTTCTAAAATTGAATAATAATATAAATCTAATAAACATCAAAATAAAAATGTAAATTTTAAAAATTTATTTAAATTATAAAGAAAAAATAATATCAAAATTATTAAAAAAGCTTTTATCATGTTAAATTTAATATTGAAATTCTTTGATTCCCATAAAAATAAGTACAATTAACTAAAATTCTCAAACCAATAACTCTATCGCACACAGAAAATACTATAAAATATATGAAAATTCATTCATTAGAATAAATTTCAAACATAAAGATTATTGATAGTATAGAAATTACAAAAAATTGTATACTAATCAATATTATCAATAAATCACTCTTAAAAACGAAAATCAACATAAAATTTAATAAAATTAAAATAAGTGAATAAGCAATAAAATAAAATCATTATTTTAGTTAAATAGTTTAATCTAAAACATAAATCTTGTAAATTTAAAATATCATATAATAATTTTAACTAATTAACCACAAAATATTTTATTATACAAAATACATAATAATTTTATTTTCAAAAAAAATTAAATAGATAATTATCATTAATCTCCAAAATTAATATTTAAATTAAACTACTTTTTGAATAAAATAAAATAAAATAAAATGATAATATATATTAAATATATATCAAAATAGCAGAATATTTTGTTGGTGTCGAATTTTGATTTCAAACGAACAACAAATTGAAAATTAGTTTGTAATTTATACGATAGAACCTAATAGATAATAAGAAATAAACTTACATCAAAGGTTAATAAGGAAGTAACTAGTAAAGTTAGATAAGGTCCATAATTATCTAAAATAATATTTATTTCAATCAATAAAATAAATCATTAATCTTATAATAAAATTAAATTAATCATTAATCATTAAACGCCTTCTGTGTACTAGCAAGATTTCCACCCATTTTGGTAAAGATCAAAGTAAGAAAAGAACTTTATGAAATAAAAGAAAAGGATAATGCTAGAAATAGTAAAATTAAAAATTTAGCCAGAGTAACAAGGAACGATAATAAATTAAGATGTCACAAACCTCGTTATAACGAAGAAGCATACACAGATGAATAATTCAATAAGAAATTAATAGAAAGTTACGTATCTAGCCTTACACAAGGGAAAGGAAAATATGAACAAGACCTGGAAAAAGAAATCAAATTAACTAAGGAGAATACAATCAGAGAATGGCAAAATATATGAGAGGAATCTAACACAGGAATCTGGACTAAAAGGCTGATTAGAGATATTGAGAAATGGGTCACAAGAAAGCACGGGTATGTAAATTTTTATACCACACAGATACTTACAGGTCATGGTTGCTTCAACCAATATACGAAAAAGAAATAGGTGAATACCAAACGGATCACTGCTGGTACAGCTGTCAAACACAAGATGATGCGCAACCCACTCTGCTTTACTGTAAGAAATGGAAAGATCAAAGGCAAAAATTAACGCACAATCTAGAAATTAATATCCAATGAGAGCCTAATGAGATAATTGATGCAATTATCCCAGACTAAAATAAATGGAACGCTTTCCAAAGTTTCTGTCCAGAAGTACTGAATAAAAGACAGGCCGATGAAAGAGTAACACAAAAGACTGAAAGAGAGAACACTACAATATGATAATCTATTGTACTGTAAGAATAAGATACATACCATCTATGGGTAACAAATTAAAAGTAAAACCCTCAGGAAGATAAATATAATATAATTTAACAGAAGCGAACGCAAACCTGAAACAGGAAAGAAATATTAACCTAATTAAAATATAGATAATAATTTCCACTTAATTAAAAATAGAGAGATTGTAAAACAATAAACGTGATATATTGTATTACAACAATATTAGTACAATAAGAGTCCTTACTAGTGAATGTAATCTAAAGAGGTGCGAAGAGTTTTGGAAGCAATGCAACTAAATTAACTAAAATATAAATAATAGTAAACCGTGAAATTAAATAATAACGTACCAAGAAATGCATAAACTTTGAAGACGCTGTCAAAGCTAAAAACCATAAATAACGAATCTAGTAAATCATTATAACAGAATCCAAACAAATGACAGGTCGACTAGATGGATAACCTAACACCGCACAACCCAGTCTTCAGTTTCAGACGCTGGACAACCAAATTGGACAATTGGGGCCGCAGAAATCGACTTCAGAAGCAAAAAATTCAGAATGAATTTGCAGTTTTTCGATCCTAGGATAGGTTCAGATGCAATGGAAAGCAAAATAATGTTTATATTTACGTTCCGCACAACCTAGGCTTCAGTTAGAGACGCTACTCAACCAGATCGGACAATTAGGGCCGCAGAAATCCATTTGAGAAGCATAAAATTGAGAACAAGTAAGCAGTTTTTCGATCTTATGATAGATACCGATACAGCGGATGGCAGAATAATGATTGTATTTAGTGTAATAGTAATTTAGTAATAATTTTAATTCCATAAACTTTAAAAATTTATATGCTCATACACTAAAATATAAAGATTTAACAAAAAATTAATCATGATAAAAAATTTTTATTCTTATTTTTCATCTATAATAATTATCTTTTTATCAGTATTTTCTCTCATATTAAACAATATATTTTTCATTTGACTAATTATAGAAATTACTAACTTAATTTTTTTATCATCATTAGCTATTTCAAAAAATATGAAAATTAGAGTTCTTTATTTTTTTATTTCATTTATTAGAAGATCTCTAATTTTAACGGGAATTTTATTTAATAATTTTAATGTATACTCATCAATCCTAATAATAATGGGAACTTCATTAAAATTAGGGATTATTCCATTTAATGCTTGATTTAATTTTATATTTAAATCAATTAATTTCATAAATGCATTCTTATTAATAACATTCATAAAATTAATTCCTTTTATTCTTTTAATAAATTCAATCCCGATAAAAGAATTATTAATTATAATTACTCTAAATTTAATTGTATCACCTCTATTAATATTAAATAAAAATTCTTTAATACTAATAATATCATTTTCTTCAATTTATCAAACTTCATTAATAATAACATTAATATATTTAAATTTGTATATTTTTATTCTTTACTTCATCATATATTCAGTATTATCATATAATATAATCTATTTAATCATAGATATAAAATTAGAAAATAAAATAGAAATAATAATCTTTAACAATAAATCAAAACTTACATTTTCTTATTTATTACTAACATATATATTTATTCCACCAATAGGAGTATTTTCTTTAAAATGATTAGTGTTAGAGAACTTAGTAATTAAACTTAATGGTTTTAATCTTATCCTATCTATCGTTATTGTAATATCAAGACTATTAATAACTTGAAATTATTTAAATTTTATTAATAATAATTTATTCAATAAAAATTACTCAAATATATTCTTAAAATACAAATATATAGATATGTGAATTTTATTAATTATAACTATTATAGTAATTATATTTAGAATCATATACATTTACTTTAAAATCTAATTTCTGAAAAATTATATTTTATTTTTAAATTTGCAATTTAATATTTTGTTTAAATTATAGAAATTATATTAATAGTATTAGAAAATTTTATTTTCATAAATAAATTTACAATTTATTCCTTTTATCAGACATAACACTCTAATACTTTATTTAAAGATTTGAAGTTAATTTTAAACTATTAATCTTCAAAATTAAAAATATAAATTTAATTTTATAAATCTTAATTTCTTCGTGAATGAAAAAATGATTATACTCCACTAATCATAAAAATATTGGCATATTATATTTTATATTCGCTATATGATCAGGAATAATTGGTTCATCAATAAGATTTATTATTCGATTAGAATTAAGAAGACAGGGGCATGAATTAAAAATGATCAGATTTATAATTCAATTGTAACGTCTCATGCTTTTGTTATAATTTTTTTTATGGTTATACCATTCATAATTGGAGATTTTGGGAACTGATTAGTTCCCTTAATGATTGGAGCTCCAGATATGGCATTTCCACGAATAAACAATATAAGATTTTGATTACTACCTCCTTCAATTTTTTCATTATTAATAAGAAATTATTTAAATTCAGGATCAGTCACAGGATGAACAATTTACCCTCCATTATCATCATTTATATACCACCCATCATCATCTACCGATCTAACAATTTTTTCCCTTCATATCGCCGGAGTATCATCAATCATAGGGGCTATTAATTTTTTAGTGACAATTTTCAATATAATAAATTATTCGCTACAATATGATCAAATACCTTTATTCCCATGATCAGTTATAATTACAGCAATTTTACTTTTACTATCACTACCTGTTCTTGCTGGAGCAATTACAATACTTTTATCAGATCGAAATTTAAATTCTTCTTTTTTTACCCTATAGGAGGGGGTGACCCAATTTTATACCAACACTTATTTTGATTCTTTGGACATCCAAAAGTTTATATTCTAATTCTTCCAGGATTTGGACTAATCTCACATATTATTTTAAACGAAAGAGGTAAAAAAGCAACATTTGGAAACATAGGAATAGTATACGCAATACTAGGAATTGGTTTTCTAGGATTTATTGTATGAGCACATCACATATTTACTGTTGGAATAGATGTAGATACTCGCGCTTATTTCACATCAGCAACTATAATTACTGCCATTCCCACTGGCATTAAAGTTTTTAGATGACTAGCAACATTCCATGGATCAAAAGCTTACGCAAATCCAACAACTTTATGATCTATGGGATTTATTTTTTTGTTTACAATAGGAGGATTAACAGGAATTATATTATCAAATTCATCTATTCATATTTTACTTCATGATACATACTATGTTGTAGGACATTTTCATTATGTACTTTCAATAGGAGCAGTATTTAGAATTATTGCAAGATTATTTCACTGATATCCTTTAATTACTGGCTTAACACTAAACAAAAAATTTCTTAAAATTCAATTTTATTTTATATTTATTGGAGTAAATATAACATTCTTCCCTCAACATTTTTTAGGATTAATAGGAATACCACGACGATATTCAGATTACCCTGACGCGTATTACTGTTGAAATTTTTTACCTTCACTAGGATCATTAATTTCAATTAATAGAATAATAATATTTATTTTTATTATATTAGAAAGATTTATAGTAAAACGATTAATTTTACTTATATATTTTCAAAATTCACTCGAATGATTACAAAACTATCCCCCATTTGAACACTCATTTAATGAAATTCCTTTGATTTTTAAAAAAGAAAATAAAAAAAATAAAATTTAATTTTAAACTTATAAAATTTATAAATTAAAAATTAAATTTAATATGGCAGATTAGTGCGATGAATTTAAGCTTCATATATAAAGATATATTTCATTTATTAAGAATTGCTACATGAAATATATTTTCACTTCAAGATCCTAACTCTCCTTTTGCTGATAATTTAGTTGTATTTTATAATATTACTATATATAATATTATCAATAATTATTTCGATAACATTATTTATAATAATAAATATCATTTTAAGAAAATTTAGAAATCGATTTTTATTAGAAAATAATTTAATTGAAATTATTTGAACTATTTTTCCAATAATTGTATTAATAATTATTGCATTTCCATCATTAAAAACTCTTTATTTTGTTGATGAAATATGGACATTCTCATATTTTACAATTAAAGCTATTGGTCATCAATGATATTGAAGATATGAATATCCAGAATTTTATTTAAATTATGATTCTTTTATAATCAATGATTATTCAAATTTAAGATTATTTCGACTATTAGATGTAGATAATCGAATTATTATTCCATTTAAAACCCCAATTCCTTTAATTACAACATCTGTTGATGTAATTCACTCATGAACAATTCCATCCTTAGGAATAAAAATAGATGCAACTCCAGGACGACTTAATCAAATAATATTATTTACATACCGACCAGGATTATTTTTTGGCCAATGTTCAGAAATTTGTGGAACAAATCATAGATTTATACCTATCGTAGTAGAATCAACATCAATAAATGATTTTGGAAATTGATTACTTAGAATAATAACTTTATAAAATCCTAAGATAAAAAATTAGTTAAACATATAACATTAAATTGTCAATTTAAAATTATTAATTTTTTAATATTTTTTATTTATATTTTATTTAACAATAATAATTTAATCATTAGATGTCTGAAATGAAAGAATTGGTCTCTTAAACCATATTATAGTATAAATTCGATATACTTCTAATGGCCAATATTTAAATATTTTTTTATACCACAGATAAAACCAATATTATGATCAATTCTTCTATTTTTCACATTAAGAATTATTTACATTATAATCATTAATCTTCATTATTTATTTATTAATTTTTCTCCATATAAAAATAAAAAGAAAATATTAAAAAATAAGAATAAAAATTTATGAAAGTGAATATGATAAACCTATTATCAATTTTCGACCCATCTACATATATTATACTTATAATAAATTGAATTAGTTTATTACTACCATTAATAATGATACCAATAATATATTGATTTATTCTCTCTCGTTTAAATATATTATGAATTAAACTTATAATAATAATTTACAATGAATTTAAATTACTAATTAGTTACAAATATATATTTAATATAATTATTTTCTTAAGAATACTAATAATAATTATACTTTATAATTTAATAGGATTAATACCATATACTTTCACTCCTACAAGTCACTTATCAATTAATTTATCATTAACAATATCAATATGATTAACATATATATTTTACGGTTGAACTATAAATTCAGAAAAGATATTAATTCATTTAGTACCACTAAATACACCTTTAATATTAATAAATTTTATAGTATTAATTGAAACAATCAGAAACATTATTCGTCCATGAGCATTATCAATTCGACTAACAGCTAATATATTAGCAGGATATTTACTTTTAACTTTACTAGGATCGTCAATAGAAAGTTCCTGATTAATTATTATTCCATTTATAATCATTATTCAAAATATATTATTTATTCTAGAAATCTCAGTTTTATTTATTCAATCGTATGTAATTTCCATTCTTAGACTTCTATACTTTAATGAATCTAATCATTAAAATCATTAAATTAAAAAAAAATTGTTTATCTTAAATAAACACTAAAACAAATGAAAAATCATCCATTTCATCTAGTAACACCCAGGCCTTGACCAATAATATTATCTATTAATTTAATAAATTTATTAATAAGAGCTATTATAATTTTTCAATTTAAAATTAATTGAATTCTATTTATATCATTAATTACTATATTATTTACTATAGCACAATGATGACGAGATGTAATTCGTGAAAGAACATTTCAAGGAATGCACTCATATATAGTATTAGATTTAATAAAATTAGGAAAGTGTTTGGTGTTGTGGTGCATTATATTTGAAATATTTACAGAGATTTCAAGAAAATATAAGTGTGAAACAAGATAAAACTATCTTTGAATCAAACTGAAGAATTTAAAAATTCATAAAGGTATGTATAAGTTAATAGAGAGACGTGGAATAGACAAAATTATTGGTACGGAGCCAAATAGGTTATGTGAACAGGTGAAACAGGCTAAAGAGATTAGCATAATTAGATATTGAAAGGAACAATTATGCAGTTAATTATAAAATCGTGTTAGAGGATATATTGTATTGTAATTGTGAAAGATTTCCTCACCACCCTAGGGGTATTTATCATGGCGCGTTACCCTTTTTTTATTATAATGGGTGGTTCGCCAATAGTCATGTCATCCCACTTTCTAAAATGAAATTAATTTTAAATAAAACATAACAAAAACATAATTTTTGTATTCATTATAAAATAAAGTATTACATTTTGAAATAATAATAATAGATAATCTTGAATAATATTAATAAGAAAACATAACAAAACGTACTCTTCAAATACTACCAGTAAAACCTTAAATCTTGTGAAATAGTACATACTAAGCAAATAAATAAAACTCTATTAATGTATTAAAACATATTGAAAAGAATAAGTTGAATATATATACATCAAAATTGATGTTTTAAGAAAAGTGAAATTAAAAGAACATCGTTGAAAATCTAGTTCCTATTAAAAAGTTTTTAATTTTCGATTTTTAGAAGAGATGTCTGCACGCCTTTCCAACTGACTATTATTTACAGTTAATGCAATATACAATAATAAGTAATAATACAATAAATTATATTCTTTCGTTCAGTAAGTGGTGTAAGTTTAATACAACAACAGAAATAATGAATAAACGAGGATAAATATTGATAAATATATATAAAATATAAGTATCATTAAATAATCAGCGGTTTGTTGTTCGTGTTGAGTTTTATTTGGCTTTAGGATAAACATCAGAGTGTCATATATAATTAATCACTTGATAAATTTTACTAAGTAATTTGTAAATGTTTTCATTCAAAATGTCAAAATTGATTCGGAAAGACCCTTTTCAATTTCATTATTAATTTTATACATCGATTTAAGTAAAAAAGTATACCTAATCTTATAAAAATATGATAAAAAATATATTCCTTTCAGGAAAAAGATAAATTTATTAAATAAAAATTTTTGGGGGTGTTTATTAGGATAATAAAATAATAAATAACCAAAATAAATCCGTAATAAATAAATAAATAAAATAAATATTTTATCATAAAAATTCAATAAGATAATGTAAACTTTAAAGATTAGATAAAAAATAAGTATTCCCATAAAAATAACTATAATAAACAAAAAGGAAATACATAAATTAATGTATAAAGATTCATAATATACTCTGTAGGTAACATTTTTAAATTCAAAAGGATAAAAGATTCATAAAACTAAACGAAATGAGTATCTTAGTGTAAACACCATAGATATATAAAATATACAAAATATTGTAATTCTAATATCTCTATTAATAAAGAAATATTCAATAATTATATCCTTAGAGAGAAAACCTGACAAAAAGAAACACCCGCATAGACTTAATTTTCCAATTAATAGAACTATACCATTTAAAGGTATTAAAATTCTCATAGAATTAAAATTTCGAATATCTTGGTTATTATTAGATCTATGAATAAATCTTCTTGCACATATAAATATTATTGATTTAAATAAAGCATGAATAACTAAATGAAAGAAGGCTAAATCCACTAACCCTACAGATAAAATTCTTATTATTAATCCTAACTGACTTAAAGTTGATAGGGCAATAATTTTCTTTAAATCATATTCAAAATTAGCAATAGAACTAGCCATAAATATAGTAAAGATTGAGATAAATAAAATAACGTTATTATTTATTGTAAACACTAAACTGTAATAATGGATTAATAAATAAACCCCTGCAGTAACTAAGGTTGAAGAATGAACTAAAGTAGAAATAAGGGTTGGAGCTATTATAGCTGCAGGTAACCATAAAGAAAAGGGTATTTGAGCTCTTTTAGTTAAAGCGCTTAAAAATATGAAAAATATTATAAATCTATCTATTTCATAAAATATTAAATTTCACGACCCATTTGCGGAATTTGAAACAATCAATATTAAAAATCCAATATCTCCAACCCGATTACATACAATTGTTAAAACTCCAGAATTAAAAGCTCTATATCTTTGATAATAAATAATTAAACCAAAAGAAATTAAACCTAGCCCATCCCATCCTAATAAAATTGATAAAACTCTGGGACTTAAAATTATTAAACATATTGATAGAATAAATAAAATTAATAAATAAAAAAACCGACAAATTCTTTTATCTGACCTTATATATTCAATTCTGTAAATTATTACGCATGAGGAAATAATAGAAACAACTCCGATAAATATTAATCTAATAAAATCCAAATAAATAATTATTCTAAATTTTATACAAAACAAATTTATTAAATCCCATTCTAAAATAATTACATATTTAGATGTATATAAATATAGGCCTAAAAATAGATATAGTATTCCAGAAAATAGTATGAATAAACTAATTAAAAACATTTTTATGATAATTTAAAATATAAATACATATATCATTGACACCACAAGTCAATATTTTAATTAAACTATTTAAATAAAATATATTTAAAATTAATATGAAAAAATAATTAAATTTAAAAATATAAAATTTAGGGGAATTCAATGCATCAATAAAATATAATAATCTAAAATATTAGCATTAAAAATCTTTAAAAAGAAATTTATTTTTCCATGTTGAACATAAATATATAAATATAATGAATAACAAAATCTAAGAAAACAATAAAAAATTAATAAATAAATCAAATATTTGAATCATAAATAAATAATTATTAACAAAAATACCTCACCAACTAAGTTTAATGAAACAGGAGCAGATATATTAGATGTACAAAATATAAATCAAAATATAGATATTGGAGGCATTAACGCTATTATCCCCTTATTTAAAAATATAATCCGTCTCCCTGAAGATTTATAACACAAATTTACTGAATAAAATAAACCCGAAGAACATAATCCATGAGCAATTATAATAATATAACTACCTACAAATCCTAAAAGTATTTCAGTTATTATAGATCTTAATAAAATTCTTATATGAATTACTGAAGAATAAGCTACCAAAATCTTTATATCAATTTGACGTAAACATAAAATTGAAACAATTAACCCCCCAATTAATCTAAATACTAAAATTACCAAATTTACAAAATAAAAATTAGAATAAAAAATATATATAAATCGCAATAAACCATATGTTCCTAATTTTAATAAAATAGCTGCTAAAATTATTGATCCAAACACAGGGGCTTCAACATGAGCTTTTAATAATCATCCATGTAATATAAATATAGGAATTTTCACTAAAAATGAACTTAATATATAAATAAATATAAAAATATTTAAATTATAATCTATTATTTCTATTAAATTTATTAGCGCTAAATTATTCAAATAAATAATAATTAATAAAAAAACCAGTAAGGGAAATGAAAAAAATATTGTATAAAACATCAGATAATAACCAGCTAATAATCGTATGTTACCTGTCCCTCATTTTACAATAATTAAACATATAATAATTAACCTTACCTCAAAAAAGAAATAAAATATTAAAAAATTTATTGTTAAAAATGTAAAATATAAAACAATCAACAAAATCAAATTTAAATTAAAACAAATTCTAGATAAATTTATTAACAAAATCAAATTAAAAATTCATAAATTTAAAATAACTAATATAAATGAAAAAAAATTAAAGCCAAAATTAAACCTAATTGTGTTTCAATATATTTCATTTCTAAAATTGAATAATAATATAAATCTAATAAACATCAAAATAAAAATGTAAATTTTAAAAATTTATTTAAATTATAAAGAAAAAATAATATCAAAATTATTAAAAAAGCTTTTATCATGTTAAATTTAATATTGAAATTCTTTGATTCCCATAAAAATAAGTACAATTAACTAAAATTCTCAAACCAATAACTCTATCGCACACAGAAAATACTATAAAATATATGAAAATTCATTCATTAGAATAAATTTCAAACATAAAGATTATTGATAGTATAGAAATTACAAAAAATTGTATACTAATCAATATTATCAATAAATCACTCTTAAAAACGAAAATCAACATAAAATTTAATAAAATTAAAATAAGTGAATAAGCAATAAAATAAAATCATTATTTTAGTTAAATAGTTTAATCTAAAACATAAATCTTGTAAATTTAAAATATCATATAATAATTTTAACTAATTAACCACAAAATATTTTATTATACAAAATACATAATAATTTTATTTTCAAAAAAAATTAAATAGATAATTATCATTAATCTCCAAAATTAATATTTAAATTAAACTACTTTTTGAATAAAATAAAATAAAATAAAATGATAATATATATTAAATATATATCAAAATAGCAGAATATTTTGTTGGTGTCGAATTTTGATTTCAAACGAACAACAAATTGAAAATTAGTTTGTAATTTATACGATAGAACCTAATAGATAATAAGAAATAAACTTACATCAAAGGTTAATAAGGAAGTAACTAGTAAAGTTAGATAAGGTCCATAATTATCTAAAATAATATTTATTTCAATCAATAAAATAAATCATTAATCTTATAATAAAATTAAATTAATCATTAATCATTAAACGCCTTCTGTGTACTAGCAAGATTTCCACCCATTTTGGTAAAGATCAAAGTAAGAAAAGAACTTTATGAAATAAAAGAAAAGGATAATGCTAGAAATAGTAAAATTAAAAATTTAGCCAGAGTAACAAGGAACGATAATAAATTAAGATGTCACAAACCTCGTTATAACGAAGAAGCATACACAGATGAATAATTCAATAAGAAATTAATAGAAAGTTACGTATCTAGCCTTACACAAGGGAAAGGAAAATATGAACAAGACCTGGAAAAAGAAATCAAATTAACTAAGGAGAATACAATCAAAGAATGGCAAAATATATGAGAGGAATCTAACACAGGAATCTGGACTAAAAGGCTGATTAGAGATATTGAGAAATGGGTCACAAGAAAGCACGGGTATGTAAATTTTTATACCACACAGATACTTACAGGTCATGGTTGCTTCAACCAATATACGAAAAAGAAATAGGTGAATACCAAACGGATCACTGCTGGTACAGCTGTCAAACACAAGATGATGCGCAACCCACTCTGCTTTACTGTAAGAAATGGAAAGATCAAAGGCAAAAATTAACGCACAATCTAGAAATTAATATCCAATGAGAGCCTAATGAGATAATTGATGCAATTATCCCAGACTAAAATAAATGGAACGCTTTCCAAAGTTTCTGTCCAGAAGTACTGAATAAAAGACAGGCCGATGAAAGAGTAACACAAAAGACTGAAAGAGAGAACACTACAATATGATAATCTATTGTACTGTAAGAATAAGATACATACCATCTATGGGTAACAAATTAAAAGTAAAACCCTCAGGAAGATAAATATAATATAATTTAACAGAAGCGAACGCAAACCTGAAACAGGAAAGAAATATTAACCTAATTAAAATATAGATAATAATTTCCACTTAATTAAAAATAGAGAGATTGTAAAACAATAAACGTGATATATTGTATTACAACAATATTAGTACAATAAGAGTCCTTACTAGTGAATGTAATCTAAAGAGGTGCGAAGAGTTTTGGAAGCAATGCAACTAAATTAACTAAAATATAAATAATAGTAAACCGTGAAATTAAATAATAACGTACCAAGAAATGCATAAACTTTGAAGACGCTGTCAAAGCTAAAAACCATAAATAACGAATCTAGTAAATCATTATAACAGAATCCAAACAAATGACAGGTCGACTAGATGGATAACCTAACACCGCACAACCCAGTCTTCAGTTTCAGACGCTGGACAACCAAATTGGACAATTGGGGCCGCAGAAATCGACTTCAGAAGCAAAAAATTCAGAATGAATTTGCAGTTTTTCGATCCTAGGATAGGGTCAGATGCAGTGGACAGCAAAAGAAGGGTTATATTTACGTTCCTGACACCCTAGGCTTCCGTTAGAGGCGCTGCTCAACCAGATCGGACAATTAGGGCCGCTGAAATCGACATGAGAATCATAAGATTGAGAATAAATAAGCAGTTTTTCCATTCTATGGCAGGTTTGGACGCAATAAAAGGCAAAGTAATGTTTATACTTACGTTCCGCACAACCCAGGCTGCAGTTTGAGCCGCTGCTCAGCCATATCGGACAAGTAGGGCCGCTGAAATTGACTCCAGAAGCACAAAATTCGGAATGAATTTGAAGTTTTTCGATCATAGGATAGGTTCAGATGCAATGGAAAGCAAAATAATGTTTATATTTACGTTCCGCACAACCTAGGCTTCAGTTAGAGACGCTACTCAACCAGATCGGACAATTAGGGCCGCAGAAATCCATTTGAGAAGCATAAAATTGAGAACAAGTAAGCAGTTTTTCGATCTTATGATAGATACCGATACAGCGGATGGCAGAATAATGATTGTATTTAGTGTAATAGTAATTTAGTAATAATTTTAATTCCATAAACTTTAAAAATTTATATGCTCATACACTAAAATATAAAGATTTAACAAAAAATTAATCATGATAAAAAATTTTTATTCTTATTTTTCATCTATAATAATTATCTTTTTATCAGTATTTTCTCTCATATTAAACAATATATTTTTCATTTGACTAATTATAGAAATTACTAACTTAATTTTTTTATCATCATTAGCTATTTCAAAAAATATGAAAATTAGAGTTCTTTATTTTTTTATTTCATTTATTAGAAGATCTCTAATTTTAACGGGAATTTTATTTAATAATTTTAATGTATACTCATCAATCCTAATAATAATGGGAACTTCATTAAAATTAGGGATTATTCCATTTAATGCTTGATTTAATTTTATATTTAAATCAATTAATTTCATAAATGCATTCTTATTAATAACATTCATAAAATTAATTCCTTTTATTCTTTTAATAAATTCAATCCCGATAAAAGAATTATTAATTATAATTACTCTAAATTTAATTGTATCACCTCTATTAATATTAAATAAAAATTCTTTAATACTAATAATATCATTTTCTTCAATTTATCAAACTTCATTAATAATAACATTAATATATTTAAATTTGTATATTTTTATTCTTTACTTCATCATATATTCAGTATTATCATATAATATAATCTATTTAATCATAGATATAAAATTAGAAAATAAAATAGAAATAATAATCTTTAACAATAAATCAAAACTTACATTTTCTTATTTATTACTAACATATATATTTATTCCACCAATAGGAGTATTTTCTTTAAAATGATTAGTGTTAGAGAACTTAGTAATTAAACTTAATGGTTTTAATCTTATCCTATCTATCGTTATTGTAATATCAAGACTATTAATAATTTGAAATTATTTAAATTTTATTAATAATAATTTATTCAATAAAAATTACTCAAATATATTCTTAAAATACAAATATATAGATATGTGAATTTTATTAATTATAACTATTATAGTAATTATATTTAGAATCATATACATTTACTTTAAAATCTAATTTCTGAAAAATTATATTTTATTTTTAAATTTGCAATTTAATATTTTGTTTAAATTATAGAAATTATATTAATAGTATTAGAAAATTTTATTTTCATAAATAAATTTACAATTTATTCCTTTTATCAGACATAATACTCTAATACTTTATTTAAAGATTTTAAGTTAATTTTAAACTATTAATCTTCAAAATTAAAAATATAAATTTAATTTTATAAATCTTAATTTCTTCGTGAATGAAAAAATGATTATACTCCACTAATCATAAAAATATTGGCATATTATATTTTATATTCGCTATATGATCAGGAATAATTGGTTCATCAATAAGATTTATTATTCGATTAGAATTAAGAAGACAGGGGCATGAATTAAAAATGATCAGATTTATAATTCAATTGTAACGTCTCATGCTTTTGTTATAATTTTTTTTATGGTTATACCATTCATAATTGGAGATTTTGGGAACTGATTAGTTCCCTTAATGATTGGAGCTCCAGATATGGCATTCCCACGAATAAACAATATAAGATTTTGATTACTACCTCCTTCAATTTTTTCATTATTAATAAGAAATTATTTAAATTCAGGATCAGGCACAGGATGAACAATTTACCCTCCATTATCATCATTTATATACCACCCATCATCATCTACCGATCTAACAATTTTTTCCCTTCATATCGCCGGAGTATCATCAATCATAGGGGCTATTAATTTTTTAGTGACAATTTTCAATATAATAAATTATTCGCTACAATATGATCAAATACCTTTATTCCCATGATCAGTTATAATTACAGCAATTTTACTTTTACTATCACTACCTGTTCTTGCTGGAGCAATTACAATACTTTTATCAGATCGAAATTTAAATTCTTCTTTTTTTACCCTGTAGGAGGGGGTGACCCAATTTTATACCAACACTTATTTTGATTCTTTGGACATCCAAAAGTTTATATTCTAATTCTTCCAGGATTTGGACTAATCTCACATATTATTTTAAACGAAAGAGGTAAAAAAGCAACATTTGGAAACATAGGAATAGTATACGCAATACTAGGAATTGGTTTTCTAGGATTTATTGTATGAGCACATCACATATTTACTGTTGGAATAGATGTAGATACTCGCGCTTATTTCACATCAGCAACTATAATTACTGCCATTCCCACTGGCATTAAAGTTTTTAGATGACTAGCAACATTCCATGGATCAAAAGCTTACGCAAATCCAACAACTTTATGATCTATGGGATTTATTTTTTTGTTTACAATAGGAGGATTAACAGGAATTATATTATCAAATTCATCTATTCATATTTTACTTCATGATACATACTATGTTGTAGGACATTTTCATTATGTACTTTCAATAGGAGCAGTATTTAGAATTATTGCAAGATTATTTCACTGATATCCTTTAATTACTGGCTTAACACTAAACAAAAAATTTCTTAAAATTCAATTTTATTTTATATTTATTGGAGTAAATATAACATTCTTCCCTCAACATTTTTTAGGATTAATAGGAATACCACGACGATATTCAGATTACCCTGACGCGTATTACTGTTGAAATTTTTTACCTTCACTAGGATCATTAATTTCAATTAATAGAATAATAATATTTATTTTTATTATATTAGAAAGATTTATAGTAAAACGATTAATTTTACTTAAATATTTTCAAAATTCACTCGAATGATTACAAAACTATCCCCCATTTGAACACTCATTTAATGAAATTCCTTTGATTTTTAAAAAAGAAAATAAAAAAAATAAAATTTAATTTTAAACTTATAAAATTTATAAATTAAAAATTAAATTTAATATGGCAGATTAGTGCGATGAATTTAAGCTTCATATATAAAGATATATTTCATTTATTAAGAATTGCTACATGAAATATATTTTCACTTCAAGATCCTAACTCTCCTTTTGCTGATAATTTAGTTGTATTTTATAATATTACTATATATAATATTATCAATAATTATTTCGATAACATTATTTATAATAATAAATATCATTTTAAGAAAATTTAGAAATCGATTTTTATTAGAAAATAATTTAATTGAAATTATTTGAACTATTTTTCCAATAATTGTATTAATAATTATTGCATTTCCATCATTAAAAACTCTTTATTTTGTTGATGAAATATGGACATTCTCATATTTTACAATTAAAGCTATTGGTCATCAATGATATTGAAGATATGAATATCCAGAATTTTATTTAAATTATGATTCTTTTATAATCAATGATTATTCAAATTTAAGATTATTTCGACTATTAGATGTAGATAATCGAATTATTATTCCATTTAAAACCCCAATTCCTTTAATTACAACATCTGTTGATGTAATTCACTCATGAACAATTCCATCCTTAGGAATAAAAATAGATGCAACTCCAGGACGACTTAATCAAATAATATTATTTACATACCGACCAGGATTATTTTTTGGCCAATGTTCAGAAATTTGTGGAACAAATCATAGATTTATACCTATCGTAGTAGAATCAACATCAATAAATGATTTTGGAAATTGATTACTTAGAATAATAACTTTATAAAATCCTAAGATAAAAAATTAGTTAAACATATAACATTAAATTGTCAATTTAAAATTATTAATTTTTTAATATTTTTTATTTATATTTTATTTAACAATAATAATTTAATCATTAGATGTCTGAAATGAAAGAATTGGTCTCTTAAACCATATTATAGTATAAATTCGATATACTTCTAATGGCCAATATTTAAATATTTTTTTATACCACAGATAAAACCAATATTATGATCAATTCTTCTATTTTTCACATTAAGAATTATTTACATTATAATCATTAATCTTCATTATTTATTTATTAATTTTTCTCCATATAAAAATAAAAAGAAAATATTAAAAAATAAGAATAAAAATTTATGAAAGTGAATATGATAAACCTATTATCAATTTTCGACCCATCTACATATATTATACTTATAATAAATTGAATTAGTTTATTACTACCATTAATAATGATACCAATAATATATTGATTTATTCTCTCTCGTTTAAATATATTATGAATTAAACTTATAATAATAATTTACAATGAATTTAAATTACTAATTAGTTACAAATATATATTTAATATAATTATTTTCTTAAGAATACTAATAATAATTATACTTTATAATTTAATAGGATTAATACCATATACTTTCACTCCTACAAGTCACTTATCAATTAATTTATCATTAACAATATCAATATGATTAACATATATATTTTACGGTTGAACTATAAATTCAGAAAAGATATTAATTCATTTAGTACCACTAAATACACCTTTAATATTAATAAATTTTATAGTATTAATTGAAACAATCAGAAACATTATTCGTCCATGAGCATTATCAATTCGACTAACAGCTAATATATTAGCAGGATATTTACTTTTAACTTTACTAGGATCGTCAATAGAAAGTTCCTGATTAATTATTATTCCATTTATAATCATTATTCAAAATATATTATTTATTCTAGAAATCTCAGTTTTATTTATTCAATCGTATGTAATTTCCATTCTTAGACTTCTATACTTTAATGAATCTAATCATTAAAATCATTAAATTAAAAAAAAATTGTTTATCTTAAATAAACACTAAAACAAATGAAAAATCATCCATTTCATCTAGTAACACCCAGGCCTTGACCAATAATATTATCTATTAATTTAATAAATTTATTAATAAGAGCTATTATAATTTTTCAATTTAAAATTAATTGAATTCTATTTATATCATTAATTACTATATTATTTACTATAGCACAATGATGACGAGATGTAATTCGTGAAAGAACATTTCAAGGAATGCACTCATATATAGTATTAGATTTAATAAAATTAGGAAAGTGTTTGGTGTTGTGGTGCATTATATTTGAAATATTTACAGAGATTTCAAGAAAATATAAGTGTGAAACAAGATAAAACTATCTTTGAATCAAACTGAAGAATTTAAAAATTCATAAAGGTATGTATAAGTTAATAGAGAGACGTGGAATAGACAAAATTATTGGTACGGAGCCAAATAGGTTATGTGAACAGGTGAAACAGGCTAAAGAGATTAGCATAATTAGATATTGAAAGGAACAATTATGCAGTTAATTATAAAATCGTGTTAGAGGATATATTGTATTGTAATTGTGAAAGATTTCCTCACCACCCTAGGGGTATTTATCATGGCGCGTTACCCTTTTTTTATTATAATGGGTGGTTCGCCAATAGTCATGTCATCCCACTTTCTAAAATGAAATTAATTTTAAATAAAACATAACAAAAACATAATTTTTGTATTCATTATAAAATAAAGTATTACATTTTGAAATAATAATAATAGATAATCTTGAATAATATTAATAAGAAAACATAACAAAACGTACTCTTCAAATACTACCAGTAAAACCTTAAATCTTGTGAAATAGTACATACTAAGCAAATAAATAAAACTCTATTAATGTATTAAAACATATTGAAAAGAATAAGTTGAATATATATACATCAAAATTGATGTTTTAAGAAAAGTGAAATTAAAAGAACATCGTTGAAAATCTAGTTCCTATTAAAAAGTTTTTAATTTTCGATTTTTAGAAGAGATGTCTGCACGCCTTTCCAACTGACTATTATTTACAGTTAATGCAATATACAATAATAAGTAATAATACAATAAATTATATTCTTTCGTTCAGTAAGTGGTGTAAGTTTAATACAACAACAGAAATAATGAATAAACGAGGATAAATATTGATAAATATATATAAAATATAAGTATCATTAAATAATCAGCGGTTTGTTGTTCGTGTTGAGTTTTATTTGGCTTTAGGATAAACATCAGAGTGTCATATATAATTAATCACTTGATATATTTTACTAAGTAATTTGTAAATGTTTTCATTCAAAATGTCAAAATTGATTCGGAAAGACCCTTTTCAATTTCATTATTAATTTTATACATCGATTTAAGTAAAAAAGTATACCTAATCTTATAAAAATATGATAAAAAATATATTCCTTTCAGGAAAAAGATAAATTTATTAAATAAAAATTTTTGGGGGTGTTTATTAGGATAATAAAATAATAAATAACCAAAATAAATCCGTAATAAATAAATAAATAAAATAAATATTTTATCATAAAAATTCAATAAGATAATGTAAACTTTAAAGATTAGATAAAAAATAAGTATTCCCATAAAAATAACTATAATAAACAAAAAGGAAATACATAAATTAATGTATAAAGATTCATAATATACTCTGTAGGTAACATTTTTAAATTCAAAAGGATAAAAGATTCATAAAACTAAACGAAATGAGTATCTTAGTGTAAACACCATAGATATATAAAATATACAAAATATTGTAATTCTAATATCTCTATTAATAAAGAAATATTCAATAATTATATCCTTAGAGAGAAAACCTGACAAAAAGAAACACCCGCATAGACTTAATTTTCCAATTAATAGAACTATACCATTTAAAGGTATTAAAATTCTCATAGAATTAAAAACCTTAAATCTTGTGAAATAGTACATACTAAGCAAATAAATAAAACTCTATTAATGTATTAAAACATATTGAAAAGAATAAGTTGAATATATATACATCAAAATTGATGTTTTAAGAAAAGTGAAATTAAAAGATGTTACGGGCGCAGTCCGTAACTCCGTTCGTTCGTATCGCTTCTCTTACGAACAGAATTCGTAACTCCGTCCGTCACATAAACAATCACCCCACAGGTTAGTCATGGGAGGTATTTTTATAGAGAAAAATATACTTCTATGCGTTCTAACGTCTAGTCCGAGCCACTACTCTGTCTGTGAATTAAATGTGCCGAGACAGTGCGAAATGGTAGTGTGGTCGCGATAACAGAGCGGCTGTGAAAAGGAAGCTCGGCCACGATGCGCGAGTATATCTAAACTTCTATTAATGAAATATCCAAGGAGGATAAAGGTAAATGGGTTAGGAAACCATCTAGTCCCATACGGGCCCCGCTATGCGTGATCGATTTTCCCGAGAGGTGGAGGCTTATGCTAATACTGCATTTGGAAAGGTGAAGTAATCAGCACAAAGTATATATGAAGACAAAAGGAAAAAAATAAATATATTATAGTCTCTGAGATTGTAACAAGTTGTTGTTGAATTAACAACAAGATTAACAATAGATAATCGTATGTATAAACAAAGAAAATTGAAGAGGAAAGAATTGAAATGCACCACGGTGAATGAGCACACAACCGTAAAATAATTATAATAAGTATTATATAATATAATAAGATATTAATTACAATTATATGACGTTAATAAATGCACGCATCGTATAAAAGAAAGAAAAGGAAATATTCACATATGTGATCGCAACCGAGATATTAAACCGTGCTGTGCACGTGGACTATCCCGCGCCAAGGTGGCCGTAAGGACACCAAGGTAAATCCACGATATCGACTGGCGATATCGATGTCCCTCAAACCACGTGGCGAAACAAAACGCGATAATTCATGTACAACAATGAGAAATTAATATATATAATCAATACACAAAGAATATGAAACAATTCCAGACAATTATATATATATATATATATCAAAATCAGACAATATTCAAAAGACTCACGCAGTTGAAGAAATCAACGTAATCAATCCTTTTCCAAATAACAAATCCAATAATAAGCCAAGTCAAATCCTTAAGGTGTGCCAGTTCGGTTGTAAGATGCAGTACGATACAATGTAGCTATGAATGATGATAATACTGTAAAGAAAAAGAGAGCACACGCGGAATGGTTAGAGAATTGAATTTTATATCGAACTATGGTTTTCTGAACGAATTGCCGAATTTTACGTGGGCGATTGAGTCCATTCACTCCCGTGAATCTACGCTCGAAACAATTAATAATTGAGAAAAGAACAAAAAAGATAGACGGAAAGAAAGAAATAGAATATAATTAAACCCACGGTCTCCCGTCACGCACCTCGCGACTTGTCGACGAAGAGTGATCGATCACGGAAATCAGGATAGGCAGGATCCTTCGAGGATCACCAATACAGTGATCTTCTGCCGTATCCGTGAGAGGTCCTGACGAATCAGGTGAGGCAGCGTGCGGGAGCCGTCGCGCGATTTGTCAACTCGCATTTCGATATATCGCGTGTGCTCTATTTCCGGTTTTCTTCACAATTCACAGGTTGCTCAATATTTTGCGCAATGCTACACATGAACAACATCCTCTATTACTCCTTACAATTAACGACGGTCAATAATTATTAAATTTGTTGTAATAATTTACACAAGTTTTTCACACTTTCGCGGGAAACGCTCGGCGTTTTCGTCGCGTGGTATCGTCGCTCGCGCGTCGCGTCGTGTCGCGCGCTGTATACAGTTTTTGTGCGAATTCCAAAACCAAACGCGAAAGGTTCTCATTCCAAATTCTTGACACGCCGTCTCATTACAAAGTTTTCCGCGATTACTCGCAACCGTCCCAATTCATGCAAGATACAGGTGCATTGGAACCCTATGAACAATTTGCAATTAGCTCCAACAGGCATCACGGACAACAAGATGCTTGACTTGCGACAGAAGGTGTTGACCACACTCTCGGTGCACACTCATTCAAGCGCATGAGAACCCGCAATTCCAAACATCGTAATGTAACGATAGTTGTTACGGCTAAGGTGTTCATGCTCACCTTCTCGAGGCTTCAGAAGAACACACACACGCACACATACATCCCCACAACTCTCACAAATTCACACACACTCGCGTCGCCGACTTTCGACGACGATTCCAAGGAGAGCGTATAATACAATCACAACAATTATAATTTAGAATTTTGAACGTCAAAGGCCAGAATGTGCCAGACTAGGAAATTCCATAATGACAAAGCATTGTCGTGACACACCCCGGCCGACGTAATGGCTGAAAGTCAAAAATCCGAAAAATTTCCTGTTCGGAACGTAACAGTCCTCCCTCCTTAGAATCGTCGTCGTCCCCGACGACAATCGCTATGCGGATATCACCGCCCCCGGACGGGAAGAGCGTCGAACCCGCTGAAGTCGTTGTTACCGAATATTCCTTTGCGACGGCACCCCGACATGCAACTAGGAAAGTCCATAATGCCTGAGCATTGTTGCAAGGCAGGGCACTCGCTACTCGTCTACTTGGAAGTACGTTGGCCGTCCTATCCTCTCATAATATACTCGGTTGTAAAATGTCGCTCGCTGTCTTTTCGCGGGTCTGGCTCGAGTCCCCCCCAGATACATGTACAGGATCTGACCCCGCACCGGCACGGTCTCGCTGGCCACCCCCACGGTCAAGTTACCGATGCCCTGGCAGCCCTCGAGATTCAGCAGGCCCAATTGTGCTGCGGCTCTGAGCAATCCACAGATGTCATCATCGGTGACCGAATTGTTATCCCGACAGGTCAGCGTCGTAAGCGCAATCATGCGGCTCAAAAATCCCCCCCGGACTGTCTCGAACAGGGCGTCCATTTGTAATTCCCGGCAGGCAGACAGGTTGCTCAAAGGTTCCAAGTCCTCCCCTCTCAAGGACATACACCCAGATATGTTGAGCCTCTCTAAGCTTCTGAGTGATCTACCCACTGCCGCGATTACTCGTCCGTCTACCCAGCGGCAGAAACTGACGTCTAATGTCCTTAGATTCTGAAAAGAGTCCATCAGAGCTACTGCCCTTCTCGTCACCTCCGGCTCCAGTATCGGTACCTCAGGCTCGTCTATGTCGCCAATAATGGGCGCTGGATAAAAATTAACTAAGTGGATGATCAGCTCAGTTAAACATATTTGCAGCTGCCTATTCCCTATTAGGGCATCGAGTGGTTTGGCATCCACTATCTGGTAACACCCGCCAATCTCGAGGGCCGCCAGGCGCTCGGCAGACGCTAACGCGGACGCGAGGCACTCACTCCGCATCCGTTGGCATCGACGGATACGAAGCGTACCGACGCGAATCCCGTCCCTAATGGCCGAACCCGTGAATGAATTGCCCACCAGTGTGAGAGTCTGCAATGCGGTATTGTTGTCGAGAAGCTCTTTTAATTCCGGGTCTACGGGACCAGTGCACCTCCCTACGGTAAGGGACTCAAGCCCCCGTAAGGTCTTCAGTTCCCTCAAGACCGGAGGACGTATACTGACACTCAGCAAGTCGACATCCCTCAAACGCCCGCAGTGGGCGGCGGCGATAGACAACGCCTGCGGCCGAAGCGCTGATACCAGACGCGAGTCGTCCAGCCTCAGTGAGGTGATATATCTGCCGCCGCGGAGAATCGCCCAACGGAAGGCCTCAGTGCTTAATGGGTTTTTCTCCCATGTACAGTTCCACGAATTTCCCCAGCGCCAGTCGTTAGGGTCGAAAGCCGTCACCCCCTGATGCGACCAAAGGCTCCCCTCTCGCCAGCGATGAGAGACCTGCTCCATACGCGCCCGGTCACGGTACTCCAAGTATGCGCCTATATGCGCGAGACACTCAACGGGGAGGGCCGCTGCCTTGGAAGGCGGCAAGATCAGGCCATCGAAGGGATCCACTGCTGGTTCCCTGACCGGGACGTCCTCTCCTCGCGAATGCCAGCTGTCAGCCGGTAGGACACCCAGTTTGCGTTTGTGGCAAAAGAAAGGATGCACCCCCGCTTCCTCGACGACTCGGCTCGCCTGTTCCGCAGTCTCGAAGGTCACGAATGCGGTGTTTCCCGTTGCCTTCCTCTGGACTACGGCTTCCCGAGCGCCCCAGCTACCGAAGACCTTCATCAGGTCCTTTTTCTTGGTGTAGGGCGCCAACCTCGCCACGTACACCCGACGCTCCGCCTCAACCACCCGGTACCCGCTAGTGCCTGCCATCCTAGTGTAGCATGTAAATCACAAGACTATAAGTAAGTTAATATTCAAATATATAAAATAGCCCCTTTTGTTCGACGTTCTGTGGTGGAAAGAAGGACACCGGAATCGCCCCGAGGCAATCAGGTGGACATAGCGTCCCATCCAGAGGTGTTCCCCCGAAGCCCCGAAAATGACCCATTCGCGACAAGTCACGGGCTTGGATTCTAACAACCCGATTCATAGGCTTTCAATCCGCCGATTTCCCCAACCACGGTAAATTCTGGACTCTAAATTAATTTCAATTTGTCTGGATGTTTAGTAAGAAGGTTGCCTTGCTCATCCCTTAGTATAATTCTCCTTCCTTCCAGTGTTCCAACAATTACGTAAGGACCGCGGTAACGCTCATGAAACTTTCCCTTTTTGGGTTCGACCAAGACATGTACCACGTCTCCTACCTTTCCCTGGAATGATCTTGCTTTCCTATCATACTGCGCCTTAGAGGTTTCCTTAGCCTTGATTAGATTCTTTCCCGCCAACGTTTGCATTTCTGTCAACCGTATTATTAGATCTTGCAAGTAAGCGTTATAGGTTGGAAGTTTTTGATCTGGCTCAAAGCTATTTGGACATCGCGCTATTTTACCGAATACTAATTCATGCGGCGTGAAGTTAGTCGCCTCGTGTACTGAAGTATTATATGAGAACATCGCGAAAGGTATCAGACGATCCCAATCGTCGAAGTCGCTTACATAATGACTAAGGTACTCGGTTAGAACGATGTGGCTCCTTTCCAATGCCCCATTCGTTTGTGGACGGTAACCTGAAGTTGTAACGTGATGTATTCGCAGTATACGTGTCAAACTTCGAATGAGGCTGCTCATAAAGCTAGTTCCTCTGTCTGTTAGGATTATACGAGGTGCACCATACTGCAATATCAGATGTGTAACCATAGCATGCGCTATCGTTTCTGCTCTTATGTCAGGCAAGGGAACGGCTATGCAGTATTTCGTCAAGTTGTCCTGCATTGTCAGAATGTAACGGTTTCCCAATGGTGTGGTAGGTAAAGGTCCCACTGTATCTAAGGATACCTTTTCAAAAGCTTCAATTGGAGTATCAGTTATTAACATGGGTTCCCTGGTTTTGGCTCTAACCAATTTATGGCTATGACAATCCTTACAGTTACGAATAAAATTTTGAACATCGTTTCGTAAACCTGGCCAATAGAATTTCTCTCTAATTCTACGGTATGTTTTCGTCACACCCTTGTGTCCGCCAATTAATCCACTATGAAATTCCGAAATGATCTCAGCGCGTACTGATTTTGGAGGTACTCGTATATTACCATAGCAAATTGTGATTTCAATGCCACTACTTTCAAAAATATAGGTTAATAAAGGTGCAAGCATATTATGAGGAAGCTCGTCTGTGAAATCACCCGAATGGGATATTCTAAAAGATGAAATGTTTGATTTTAAAAGTATATGTTTTAAATTTGATAGTCCATTTATTAAGTTGTGTATACTAAGACGATCTGAATGAAAAGCTTTTACGACTATGCTGAAGATTTTATATTTTCCTCGACTAGTAATTAATACTTGACCTATTGTTGGTTTTACTGATTTCATATGCTCAAAATTTACTATGTGTAAGTCAGATAGCAATTTGCTAGTTGAAGTTATTGGTTCGCAATCAGCTGACACAAAATGCACGTAATGCGATCGGGAATAAGTAAGATTTTCTCTGGTGTTGGATATGAATTCAGTAGCCTTATGCTGAAGTTCAGGGAAATCCAGCGGTCTTGCTGCTTCCAAGTCGGGTGGAATGTCTTCGGTCATTAGGGTTTGTGAACCCCTTTGTTTCCCTAATAGACGTCTAGGCCAATGTACAGATGAAATCTTTCCTCCCTCCTTAGAAATTTGAGTGGATAAAGGTTTTGGAAATGGTGTTGAAAGAGCTAAGGGTTGCGTTAACGGAGCGGGTGTTGGGAAAATGGATTGATACGAAGGTTTAATGATTATAGAGTTATTGGTTTCATTTAGTTCAGTGTCTTCAGGAATATCTCTAAGTGCAGGTGGTTTGGAAAGGGCTCTGCTACTTGAAGGTTGAAAGAGAGAAGGAATAGTTGTCGATTTCTGGATTAATTCCTCAACTCGTTGACTCATGACGTCTTCAGATTCATCGTCGTTTATGTCTGTCTCATCTACACCGTCTGTTGGTGTATCTTCGTCTCCTGAATCAATTAATTTAACTAAATCCTCTCCCTCATCATCAAGAGCAAACCCTCGCTCTTGCAAAGACTGATCGAATTTCTTAAAAGATTCCTGGAGTTCTTGGATATCCATTGGAGTGATGGGTGAATGAACAGGCTCTATTATGTCGTCATCCGTAACTGTGTCGCAGGATTCTGGCAACTCAATTGCAATGCCTTGTAAATTTCGTAGATCCTCTGATTCTGTGTGTTTTGATGGGTTTTCATTGCTGGAGGTACCTTTCTCTGGAATTCTAGGTACATCCACTATCCGTTTCTCAGGATAAAATTCCAGGTTAGGGAGAACACTCCGTCGTTGTCTCAAAATTGGAGGATCGTTAGAAGGTGAGTCTTCATCCAAAGAGGTCCGTGGAACTGTAGTAACGGGTGACTGTGAAGAATTTGGTGATTCGGAAACCTTTGAAGATCCTGCCATGGGTTGTGTTGATTTTCCTGGCACCTGAGAGCGAGTTCTAGTAGCTATTGCACTTCGATCCTGCGCAGGTGGTGGTTTTGGTTTGGTTTTTGATCCTAATGGTCTTCCTACCCTTAGCTTTACTGAAGGATCTGTTGACTGTTTCGAAGGTCCAGAAGTTCTACTAGAAGGTTTAGGTTTCTGTATCGGTAGTAAAATATGACTGCCCAGATTTGATTCTGCGTCAGACTCCTCAGAAGATAATTCCATGGATACATCAGATTCGTCAGAGGATGTTAGTTGACTTCCATCTACTGGATTTCTAGATAGTGCATCTGCATTGGTGTTTAACTTGCCTGATTTATGAACGAAATCGTATTCATAATCGCGAAGTTTCAATCTCCAACGAATCAGTCGCTGTCCTGAATCCTTAACCGAATTTATCCATCTAAGGGGTTCATGATCGCTGACCAAAGTAAACTTTCTTCCATAAAGGTAGGGTCGAAAATGTAGAACCGCATATAACACTGCAAGACACTCTTTCTCAGTGGTAAAGTAATTCTGTTCTGGTTTCGTTAACATTCTAGACAAGTATGCTACAGGTAGATCATAACCGTTATTTTCTTGACTAAGGACAGCTCCTATTGCATAATCTGATGCGTCGGTTGTCAGTGTAAATGGCTTATTAAAATCGGGATATTGCAATATGGGTCGTTTACAGAGTGCATTTCTTAACTCTATGAAACTTCGTTTCTGTTCTTTACCCCAAACGAACTGAGCATTTTTCTTTAATAAATCCGTTAGAGGCTTAGCTTTCGCGGAAAAATCTTTTATAAAACGCCGATAATAACCTGCAAGACCCAAGAACTGTCGGATGTTTCTAGGGTTTTGTGGACGGGGAAAATTTCTCACGGCCCCGATCTTGTTCGGATCGGGCTTTACTCCATTACGACCAATGATGTGTCCCAAATAAGTGACCTCAGTCTTTAGAAATTCACATTTGTCCGGTTGAAGAGTCAATTTCGCGTCTGCTAACCTGTTAAATAATCTGCGAATTTTTCTGCCGTGTTCTTCCAAAGACTTCGCGTAAACCACGATATCATCTAAATAAACGAAAACTTCTATTCCTTGCAATCCGCGTAATACCTGATCCATTAACCGTTGAAATGTAGCTGGTGCATTTTTAAGACCTTCGGGCATGCGAATATATTCATAATGGCCATTAGGTGTTGTAAATGCAGTTTTCTGCCTATCAGCTGGATCCATTTCGATTTGTTGGAATCCACTGGCCAAATCAAAAATCGAAAAATATTGCGCATCTCCTAGGTGATCTAAAATGTCGGCAATATTAGGTAACGGATACGCGTCGCCGATCGTTTTCTCGTTTAGTTTACGAAAATCTATTACCATTCGCCACCTCGGATTACCCTTAGAATCTGGTTTCTTTGGGACAATCCAGAGTGGAGAATTATACGGAGAATTCGACGGTGTTATTATACCATTACTTAATTTAGCGAAAATTTGACGTTGTATCTCATCCTTATGAACCGGAGGAAATCTGTATTGTCGCGTATTAATTGGAACATCATCGGACGTAGGAATTTTATGCGTAATGCATGGAGTAGCTTCTAATGTATCTCCCGGTAGATGAAATCTATCAGGAAATTCCTCTACAAGATCAAGGACGTGTTCCACCTCCTCGTCGTTTAAATGATCTAATCGCAAACGTTTTACTATTTCATCTATTCTATTAAGTTGAATACTAGCGTTTGTGGAATCTGAATCATTGTCCTCTTCCTGTAAACTATGATATTCAAAAGGAATCAAATTCTGTGGTTCGATTTCTATTTCAATGTCTTCCTCTAAGGTGTTTATGGCGAGAACATGGCACCTGCCTTGGTCATTTACAGAAACAGCGGCTTCGCCAATGTAGACTCCATCTTGTGCATTCAATTTTGGTAAATACCCCTCTTTTAAGTCGCTATTCGTGACGTCAATGGCAATGATTTGTCTGGTTCTAGCATTTATTCTAAGAATTCGCGATTTCGGTACTGGACGAGTATTTAATGGTTCCTCTCCTACAAAATGCATGGGTCTGATAGGATCTGATTGAGTAACTAAGGTGTTATGGGCAAAAGAAATTTCTGCTTGTTCCTGCCTTAGGAATTCCTTTCCTAAAATACCATCGCTATTCAATGGGAATGGTGATTTTATGACATGGAATCTGACTGGATTATTTTGTAATGTAATGATTGTGGTACCTAAAGTTTCTAATTTATCCGGAGTAATACCTGTGAGTATAGCTGATTCGTCAAGTGCTACTTCGACATCCTCGTGTAATGCATCTAATTTAATTATGTTAATGTCCGCCCCTGTATCTACTAAAAAGTGTGTACAACCTGATTGTAATTCTGTAGCGAACATTTTAACTACAGGAGATTCATGTTTTACTGGAAGAACTATTGGGTTTGTTTCAACTTTTTCGCTGTGATGCGACGCTCTGTCGGAAAGAGACTCGTCGTCGCGTCCGTTCGACGAGTCGGTAGGGAGTTTAAAGAATCATTTTCTATTGGTTGGCTAGGTTTATTAGGATGCGGTGATGATGGTCTACTAGATGTAGGAGTGGATGAGTTGGATGATCGACGGTTGTATGTATCTGGATTGTACATTGGATACGGTGGATAATATGGAGGAAAGAACATAGGAGGATACATAGGATAAGGAGGGTAGTATGGTTGACCATGGTGATTCGGATTCATATTAGGAATGTTTGGATAATTTGGAAGATTCGTATAATTTGGATAATTATGCGTTGAGCTCGCGTATCTAGGAGGAGAATCCTTCCCTCGCAGTGGAGTTCTCGCAAAACTAGGAGAAGGTGATCGAGATTGACGTTCTTCGCGTCTCGTAACCGAATAATTTTGATAATGACTCGACATGTTACGATAATTAGAGTTTGGAGAAAATGGAGACGTTGGTCGAGACGTTAATGGTTGATTATCGTCTGCAAATGTTACTCGCGAAGTTTCTCCCGGTGGTATTATTCCTGATCTAATCCTAGTTTCAGTTCTAGTTGCAAATTTTAAAGCCTCATCCAAATCTTTCGGATCACGCACGTCTACTACTCTAGCGATTTCATCTGGCAAGCCTCGAATGAATGCTTCCAATGCTACTTCTTTGACGGGCTCTAACATCTGTCCTGAATTCTCACCGTATTTATCTTCTAGTGCAGATTTTGCGCCATTCAATAATATATTCAACCGATCGTAGAAATCATTTACTGTTTCACCGCGTTTCATCCTAATATTTTCTATCTCGTGATGATAATGCGGGTAGGTTTTATCTGAAGCGAATCTAGATTTCAAATGTTTAGTCAATTCATTGACACTGTTAAACGTTTTACCCCAAGTACTGTCTCTAGCAGCTCCTTGTAATTTACCCTGTACTGCTCTTAAAAATGAAGATTCTAACGCAGGAGGAACGAATACTGAGCCATTTTGTACATCTTGTAAAAAGTTCTTTAAAGGAATATTTTTCCCGTCGAAAAACGGAATATTCAAGATACTATGTTGTAAAGTGAAACACTCAGCCATAGAAGTCATCATAGCATTACTCGCGTTTAAAGTATTATTATCTTCCGCGTTACCGATGGGGTTTGGATTTGGAGTCGACATTGTGAACCGTGTATAAAATCAAATGGAATGTAATACAAAAAAGAATATCAATTATCAACACAATATAAACAATATGAGTAAACCAAATCAATAATAGGTCATATAAATCAAATCAATGGTAATGCAAATAGTAATGTAACACAATATATATATAGAAATATAGAAATATGCAGATATTAAAGTTCAAATAAGAATCAAGTGAAAATTCCTGAGCGCTACGAATATGACATAAACATATATAACAAGAATCATAAATTTAGCAAAATAACGTATCAAGGTAAATAACATAAATAATATAATAAAATAAAATGCAAATAATTGTTGGAACAAAATACCACTTACTTGATTGCTCAAACAGAATCAGATGTCGTAATTTGAACAACCAAACAAATGCAATAATTTGAAAATGCAATAATAAACAAAATATAAATTCTCAAAATATTTCCAATTACAATATTAGCCTCTCTATAGAAAAAGAATCACGCTAGACACGATGAATTCGGCGGAAAAATTTCCTATCCCACCGCTGCCACCAGTTCTGTTACGGGCGCAGTCCGTAACTCCGTTCGTTCGTATCGCTTCTCTTACGAACAGAATTCGTAACTCCGTCCGTCACATAAACAATCACCCCACAGGTTAGTCATGGGAGGTATTTTTATAGAGAAAAATATACTTCTATGCGTTCTAACGTCTAGTCCGAGCCACTACTCTGTCTGTGAATTAAATGTGCCGAGACAGTGCGAAATGGTAGTGTGGTCGCGATAACAGAGCGGCTGTGAAAAGGAAGCTCGGCCACGATGCGCGAGTATATCTAAACTTCTATTAATGAAATATCCAAGGAGGATAAAGGTAAATGGGTTAGGAAACCATCTAGTCCCATACGGGCCCCGCTATGCGTGATCGATTTTCCCGAGAGGTGGAGGCTTATGCTAATACTGCATTTGGAAAGGTGAAGTAATCAGCACAAAGTATATATGAAGACAAAAGGAAAAAAATAAATATATTATAGTCTCTGAGATTGTAACAAGTTGTTGTTGAATTAACAACAAGATTAACAATAGATAATCGTATGTATAAACAAAGAAAATTGAAGAGGAAAGAATTGAAATGCACCACGGTGAATGAGCACACAACCGTAAAATAATTATAATAAGTATTATATAATATAATAAGATATTAATTACAATTATATGACGTTAATAAATGCACGCATCGTATAAAAGAAAGAAAAGGAAATATTCACATATGTGATCGCAACCGAGATATTAAACCGTGCTGTGCACGTGGACTATCCCGCGCCAAGGTGGCCGTAAGGACACCAAGGTAAATCCACGATATCGACTGGCGATATCGATGTCCCTCAAACCACGTGGCGAAACAAAAGGCGATAATTCATGTACAACAATGAGAAATTAATATATATAATCAATACACAAAGAATATGAAACAATTCCAGACAATTATATATATATATATATATCAAAATCAGACAATATTCAAAAGACTCACGCAGTTGAAGAAATCAACGTAATCAATCCTTTTCCAAATAACAAATCCAATAATAAGCCAAGTCAAATCCTTAAGGTGTGCCAGTTCGGTTGTAAGATGCAGTACGATACAATGTAGCTATGAATGATGATAATACTGTAAAGAAAAAGAGAGCACACGCGGAATGGTTAGAGAATTGAATTTTATATCGAACTATGGTTTTCTGAACGAATTGCCGAATTTTACGTGGGCGATTGAGTCCATTCACTCCCGTGAATCTACGCTCGAAACAATTAATAATTGAGAAAAGAACAAAAAAGATAGACGGAAAGAAAGAAATAGAATATAATTAAACCCACGGTCTCCCGTCACGCACCTCGCGACTTGTCGACGAAGAGTGATCGATCACGGAAATCAGGATAGGCAGGATCCTTCGAGGATCACCAATACAGTGATCTTCTGCCGTATCCGTGAGAGGTCCTGACGAATCAGGTGAGGCAGCGTGCGGGAGCCGTCGCGCGATTTGTCAACTCGCATTTCGATATATCGCGTGTGCTCTATTTCCGGTTTTCTTCACAATTCACAGGTTGCTCAATATTTTGCGCAATGCTACACATGAACAACATCCTCTATTACTCCTTACAATTAACGACGGTCAATAATTATTAAATTTGTTGTAATAATTTACACAAGTTTTTCACACTTTCGCGGGAAACGCTCGGCGTTTTCGTCGCGTGGTATCGTCGCTCGCGCGTCGCGTCGTGTCGCGCGCTGTATACAGTTTTTGTGCGAATTCCAAAACCAAACGCGAAAGGTTCTCATTCCAAATTCTTGACACGCCGTCTCATTACAAAGTTTTCCGCGATTACTCGCAACCGTCCCAATTCATGCAAGATACAGGTGCATTGGAACCCTATGAACAATTTGCAATTAGCTCCAACAGGCATCACGGACAACAAGATGCTTGACTTGCGACAGAAGGTGTTGACCACACTCTCGGTGCACACTCATTCAAGCGCATGAGAACCCGCAATTCCAAACATCGTAATGTAACGATAGTTGTTACGGCTAAGGTGTTCATGCTCACCTTCTCGAGGCTTCAGAAGAACACACACACGCACACATACATCCCCACAACTCTCACAAATTCACACACACTCGCGTCGCCGACTTTCGACGACGATTCCAAGGAGAGCGTATAATACAATCACAACAATTATAATTTAGAATTTTGAACGTCAAAGGCCAGAATGTGCCAGACTAGGAAATTCCATAATGACAAAGCATTGTCGTGACACACCCCGGCCGACGTAATGGCCGAAAGTCAAAAATCCGAAAAATTTCCTGTTCGGAACGTAACAAAGAACATCGTTGAAAATCTAGTTCCTATTAAAAAGTTTTTAATTTTCGATTTTTAGAAGAGATGTCTGCACGCCTTTCCAACTGACTATTATTTACAGTTAATGCAATATACAATAATAAGTAATAATACAATAAATTATATTCTTTCGTTCAGTAAGTGGTGTAAGTTTAATACAACAACAGAAATAATGAATAAACGAGGATAAATATTGATAAATATATATAAAATATAAGTATCATTAAATAATCAGCGGTTTGTTGTTCGTGTTGAGTTTTATTTGGCTTTAGGATAAACATCAGAGTGTCATATATAATTAATCACTTGATAAATTTTACTAAGTAATTTGTAAATGTTTTCATTCAAAATGTCAAAATTGATTCGGAAAGACCCTTTTCAATTTCATTATTAATTTTATACATCGATTTAAGTAAAAAAGTATACCTAATCTTATAAAAATATGATAAAAAATATATTCCTTTCAGGAAAAAGATAAATTTATTAAATAAAAATTTTTGGGGGTGTTTATTAGGATAATAAAATAATAAATAACCAAAATAAATCCGTAATAAATAAATAAATAAAATAAATATTTTATCATAAAAATTCAATAAGATAATGTAAACTTTAAAGATTAGATAAAAAATAAGTATTCCCATAAAAATAACTATAATAAACAAAAAGGAAATACATAAATTAATGTATAAAGATTCATAATATACTCTGTAGGTAACATTTTTAAATTCAAAAGGATAAAAGATTCATAAAACTAAACGAAATGAGTATCTTAGTGTAAACACCATAGATATATAAAATATACAAAATATTGTAATTCTAATATCTCTATTAATAAAGAAATATTCAATAATTATATCCTTAGAGAGAAAACCTGACAAAAAGAAACACCCGCATAGACTTAATTTTCCAATTAATAGAACTATACCATTTAAAGGTATTAAAATTCTCATAGAATTAAAATTTCGAATATCTTGGTTATTATTAGATCTATGAATAAATCTTCTTGCACATATAAATATTATTGATTTAAATAAAGCATGAATAACTAAATGAAAGAAGGCTAAATCCACTAACCCTACAGATAAAATTCTTATTATTAATCCTAACTGACTTAAAGTTGATAGGGCAATAATTTTCTTTAAATCATATTCAAAATTAGCAATAGAACTAGCCATAAATATAGTAAAGATTGAGATAAATAAAATAACGTTATTATTTATTGTAAACACTAAACTGTAATAATGGATTAATAAATAAACCCCTGCAGTAACTAAGGTTGCAGAATGAACTAAAGTAGAAATAGGGGTTGGAGCTATTATAGCTGCAGGTAACCATAAAGAAAAGGGTATTTGAGCTCTTTTAGTTAAAGCGCTTAAAAATATGAAAAATATTATAAATCTATCTATTTCATAAAATATTAAATTTCACGACCCATTTGCGGAATTTGAAACAATCAATATTAAAAATCCAATATCTCCAACCCGATTACATACAATTGTTAAAACTCCAGAATTAAAAGCTCTATATCTTTGATAATAAATAATTAAACCAAAAGAAATTAAACCTAGCCCATCCCATCCTAATAAAATTGATAAAACTCTGGGACTTAAAATTATTAAACATATTGATAGAATAAATAAAATTAATAAATAAAAAAACCGACAAATTCTTTTATCTGACCTTATATATTCAATTCTGTAAATTATTACGCATGAGGAAATAATAGAAACAACTCCGATAAATATTAATCTAATAAAATCCAAATAAATAATTATTCTAAATTTTATACAAAACAAATTTATTAAATCCCATTCTAAAATAATTACATATTTAGATGTATATAAATATAGGCCTAAAAATAGATATAGTATTCCAGAAAATAGTATGAATATACTAATTAAAAACATTTTTATGATAATTTAAAATATAAATACATATATCATTGACACCACAAGTCAATATTTTAATTAAACTATTTAAATAAAATATATTTAAAATTAATATGAAAAAATAATTAAATTTAAAAATATAAAATTTAGGGGAATTCAATGCATCAATAAAATATAATAATCTAAAATATTAGCATTAAAAATCTTTAAAAAGAAATTTATTTTTCCATGTTGAACATAAATATATAAATATAATGAATAACAAAATCTAAGAAAACAATAAAAAATTAATAAATAAATCAAATATTTGAATCATAAATAAATAATTATTAACAAAAATACCTCACCAACTAAGTTTAATGAAACAGGAGCAGATATATTAGATGTACAAAATATAAATCAAAATATAGATATTGGAGGCATTAACGCTATTATCCCCTTATTTAAAAATATAATCCGTCTCCCTGAAGATTTATAACACAAATTTACTGAATAAAATAAACCCGAAGAACATAATCCATGAGCAATTATAATAATATAACTACCTACAAATCCTAAAAGTATTTCAGTTATTATAGATCTTAATAAAATTCTTATATGAATTACTGAAGAATAAGCTACCAAAATCTTTATATCAATTTGACGTAAACATAAAATTGAAACAATTAACCCCCCAATTAATCTAAATACTAAAATTACCAAATTTACAAAATAAAAATTAGAATAAAAAATATATATAAATCGCAATAAACCATATGTTCCTAATTTTAATAAAATAGCTGCTAAAATTATTGATCCAAACACAGGGGCTTCAACATGAGCTTTTAATAATCATCCATGTAATATAAATATAGGAATTTTCACTAAAAATGAACTTAATATATAAATAAATATAAAAATATTTAAATTATAATCTATTATTTCTATTAAATTTATTAGCGCTAAATTATTCAAATAAATAATAATTAATAAAAAAACCAGTAAGGGAAATGAAAAAAATATTGTATAAAACATCAGATAATAACCAGCTAATAATCGTATGTTACCTGTCCCTCATTTTACAATAATTAAACATATAATAATTAACCTTACCTCAAAAAAGAAATAAAATATTAAAAAATTTATTGTTAAAAATGTAAAATATAAAACAATCAACAAAATCAAATTTAAATTAAAACAAATTCTAGATAAATTTATTAACAAAATCAAATTAAAAATTCATAAATTTAAAATAACTAATATAAATGAAAAAAAATTAAAGCCAAAATTAAACCTAATTGTGTTTCAATATATTTCATTTCTAAAATTGAATAATAATATAAATCTAATAAACATCAAAATAAAAATGTAAATTTTAAAAATTTATTTAAATTATAAAGAAAAAATAATATCAAAATTATTAAAAAAGCTTTTATCATGTTAAATTTAATATTGAAATTCTTTGATTCCCATAAAAATAAGTACAATTAACTAAAATTCTCAAACCAATAACTCTATCGCACACAGAAAATACTATAAAATATATGAAAATTCATTCATTAGAATAAATTTCAAACATAAAGATTATTGATAGTATAGAAATTACAAAAAATTGTATACTAATCAATATTATCAATAAATCACTCTTAAAAACGAAAATCAACATCAAATTTAATAAAATTAAAATAAGTGAATAAGCAATAAAATAAAATCATTATTTTAGTTAAATAGTTTAATCTAAAACATAAATCTTGTAAATTTAAAATATCATATAATAATTTTAACTAATTAACCACAAAATATTTTATTATACAAAATACATAATAATTTTATTTTCAAAAAAAATTAAATAGATAATTATCATTAATCTCCAAAATTAATATTTAAATTAAACTACTTTTTGAATAAAATAAAATAAAATAAAATGATAATATATATTAAATATATATCAAAATAGCAGAATATTTTGTTGGTGTCGAATTTTGATTTCAAACGAACAACAAATTGAAAATTAGTTTGTAATTTATACGATAGAACCTAATAGATAATAAGAAATAAACTTACATCAAAGGTTAATAAGGAAGTAACTAGTAAAGTTAGATAAGGTCCATAATTATCTAAAATAATATTTATTTCAATCAATAAAATAAATCATTAATCTTATAATAAAATTAAATTAATCATTAATCATTAAACGCCTTCTGTGTACTAGCAAGATTTCCACCCATTTTGGTAAAGATCAAAGTAAGAAAAGAACTTTATGAAATAAAAGAAAAGGATAATGCTAGAAATAGTAAAATTAAAAATTTAGCCAGAGTAACAAGGAACGATAATAAATTAAGATGTCACAAACCTCGTTATAACGAAGAAGCATACACAGATGAATAATTCAATAAGAAATTAATAGAAAGTTACGTATCTAGCCTTACACAAGGGAAAGGAAAATATGAACAAGACCTGGAAAAAGAAATCAAATTAACTAAGGAGAATACAATCAAAGAATGGCAAAATATATGAGAGGAATCTAACACAGGAATCTGGACTAAAAGGCTGATTAGAGATATTGAGAAATGGGTCACAAGAAAGCACGGGTATGTAAATTTTTATACCACACAGATACTTACAGGTCATGGTTGCTTCAACCAATATACGAAAAAGAAATAGGTGAATACCAAACGGATCACTGCTGGTACAGCTGTCAAACACAAGATGATGCGCAACCCACTCTGCTTTACTGTAAGAAATGGAAAGATCAAAGGCAAAAATTAACGCACAATCTAGAAATTAATATCCAATGAGAGCCTAATGAGATAATTGATGCAATTATCCCAGACTAAAATAAATGGAACGCTTTCCAAAGTTTCTGTCCAGAAGTACTGAATAAAAGACAGGCCGATGAAAGAGTAACACAAA
The DNA here is from genome assembly GCF_051401765.1 of Calliopsis andreniformis. Taxonomy (NCBI): domain Eukaryota; kingdom Metazoa; phylum Arthropoda; class Insecta; order Hymenoptera; family Andrenidae; genus Calliopsis; species Calliopsis andreniformis. The sequence continues at coordinate 168,739 of NW_027480783.1, forward strand.
AGACTGAAAGAGAGAACACTACAATATGATAATCTATTGTACTGTAAGAATAAGATACATACCATCTATGGGTAACAAATTAAAAGTAAAACCCTCAGGAAGATAAATATAATATAATTTAACAGAAGCGAACGCAAACCTGAAACAGGAAAGAAATATTAACCTAATTAAAATATAGATAATAATTTCCACTTAATTAAAAATAGAGAGATTGTAAAACAATAAACGTGATATATTGTATTACAACAATATTAGTACAATAAGAGTCCTTACTAGTGAATGTAATCTAAAGAGGTGCGAAGAGTTTTGGAAGCAATGCAACTAAATTAACTAAAATATAAATAATAGTAAACCGTGAAATTAAATAATAACGTACCAAGAAATGCATAAACTTTGAAGACGCTGTCAAAGCTAAAAACCATAAATAACGAATCTAGTAAATCATTATAACAGAATCCAAACAAATGACAGGTCGACTAGATGGATAACCTAACACCGCACAACCCAGTCTTCAGTTTCAGACGCTGGACAACCAAATTGGACAATTGGGGCCGCAGAAATCGACTTCAGAAGCAAAAAATTCAGAATGAATTTGCAGTTTTTCGATCCTAGGATAGGGTCAGATGCAGTGGACAGCAAAAGAAGGGTTATATTTACGTTCCTGACACCCTAGGCTTCCGTTAGAGGCGCTGCTCAACCAGATCGGACAATTAGGGCCGCTGAAATCGACATGAGAATCATAAGATTGAGAATAAATAAGCAGTTTTTCCATTCTATGGCAGGTTTGGACGCAATAAAAGGCAAAGTAATGTTTATACTTACGTTCCGCACAACCCAGGCTGCAGTTTGAGCCGCTGCTCAGCCATATCGGACAAGTAGGGCCGCTGAAATTGACTCCAGAAGCACAAAATTCGGAATGAATTTGAAGTTTTTCGATCATAGGATAGGTTCAGATGCAATGGAAAGCAAAATAATGTTTATATTTACGTTCCGCACAACCTAGGCTTCAGTTAGAGACGCTACTCAACCAGATCGGACAATTAGGGCCGCAGAAATCCATTTGAGAAGCATAAAATTGAGAACAAGTAAGCAGTTTTTCGATCTTATGATAGATACCGATACAGCGGATGGCAGAATAATGATTGTATTTAGTGTAATAGTAATTTAGTAATAATTTTAATTCCATAAACTTTAAAAATTTATATGCTCATACACTAAAATATAAAGATTTAACAAAAAATTAATCATGATAAAAAATTTTTATTCTTATTTTTCATCTATAATAATTATCTTTTTATCAGTATTTTCTCTCATATTAAACAATATATTTTTCATTTGACTAATTATAGAAATTACTAACTTAATTTTTTTATCATCATTAGCTATTTCAAAAAATATGAAAATTAGAGTTCTTTATTTTTTTATTTCATTTATTAGAAGATCTCTAATTTTAACGGGAATTTTATTTAATAATTTTAATGTATACTCATCAATCCTAATAATAATGGGAACTTCATTAAAATTAGGGATTATTCCATTTAATGCTTGATTTAATTTTATATTTAAATCAATTAATTTCATAAATGCATTCTTATTAATAACATTCATAAAATTAATTCCTTTTATTCTTTTAATAAATTCAATCCCGATAAAAGAATTATTAATTATAATTACTCTAAATTTAATTGTATCACCTCTATTAATATTAAATAAAAATTCTTTAATACTAATAATATCATTTTCTTCAATTTATCAAACTTCATTAATAATAACATTAATATATTTAAATTTGTATATTTTTATTCTTTACTTCATCATATATTCAGTATTATCATATAATATAATCTATTTAATCATAGATATAAAATTAGAAAATAAAATAGAAATAATAATCTTTAACAATAAATCAAAACTTACATTTTCTTATTTATTACTAACATATATATTTATTCCACCAATAGGAGTATTTTCTTTAAAATGATTAGTGTTAGAGAACTTAGTAATTAAACTTAATGGTTTTAATCTTATCCTATCTATCGTTATTGTAATATCAAGACTATTAATAATTTGAAATTATTTAAATTTTATTAATAATAATTTATTCAATAAAAATTACTCAAATATATTCTTAAAATACAAATATATAGATATGTGAATTTTATTAATTATAACTATTATAGTAATTATATTTAGAATCATATACATTTACTTTAAAATCTAATTTCTGAAAAATTATATTTTATTTTTAAATTTGCAATTTAATATTTTGTTTAAATTATAGAAATTATATTAATAGTATTAGAAAATTTTATTTTCATAAATAAATTTACAATTTATTCCTTTTATCAGACATAATACTCTAATACTTTATTTAAAGATTTTAAGTTAATTTTAAACTATTAATCTTCAAAATTAAAAATATAAATTTAATTTTATAAATCTTAATTTCTTCGTGAATGAAAAAATGATTATACTCCACTAATCATAAAAATATTGGCATATTATATTTTATATTCGCTATATGATCAGGAATAATTGGTTCATCAATAAGATTTATTATTCGATTAGAATTAAGAAGACAGGGGCATGAATTAAAAATGATCAGATTTATAATTCAATTGTAACGTCTCATGCTTTTGTTATAATTTTTTTTATGGTTATACCATTCATAATTGGAGATTTTGGGAACTGATTAGTTCCCTTAATGATTGGAGCTCCAGATATGGCATTCCCACGAATAAACAATATAAGATTTTGATTACTACCTCCTTCAATTTTTTCATTATTAATAAGAAATTATTTAAATTCAGGATCAGGCACAGGATGAACAATTTACCCTCCATTATCATCATTTATATACCACCCATCATCATCTACCGATCTAACAATTTTTTCCCTTCATATCGCCGGAGTATCATCAATCATAGGGGCTATTAATTTTTTAGTGACAATTTTCAATATAATAAATTATTCGCTACAATATGATCAAATACCTTTATTCCCATGATCAGTTATAATTACAGCAATTTTACTTTTACTATCACTACCTGTTCTTGCTGGAGCAATTACAATACTTTTATCAGATCGAAATTTAAATTCTTCTTTTTTTACCCTATAGGAGGGGGTGACCCAATTTTATACCAACACTTATTTTGATTCTTTGGACATCCAAAAGTTTATATTCTAATTCTTCCAGGATTTGGACTAATCTCACATATTATTTTAAACGAAAGAGGTAAAAAAGCAACATTTGGAAACATAGGAATAGTATACGCGATACTAGGAATTGGTTTTCTAGGATTTATTGTATGAGCACATCACATATTTACTGTTGGAATAGATGTAGATACTCGCGCTTATTTCACATCAGCAACTATAATTACTGCCATTCCCACTGGCATTAAAGTTTTTAGATGACTAGCAACATTCCATGGATCAAAAGCTTACGCAAATCCAACAACTTTATGATCTATGGGATTTATTTTTTTGTTTACAATAGGAGGATTAACAGGAATTATATTATCAAATTCATCTATTCATATTTTACTTCATGATACATACTATGTTGTAGGACATTTTCATTATGTACTTTCAATAGGAGCAGTATTTAGAATTATTGCAAGATTATTTCACTGATATCCTTTAATTACTGGCTTAACACTAAACAAAAAATTTCTTAAAATTCAATTTTATTTTATATTTATTGGAGTAAATGTAACATTCTTCCCTCAACATTTTTTAGGATTAATAGGAATACCACGACGATATTCAGATTACCCTGACGCGTATTACTGTTGAAATTTTTTACCTTCACTAGGATCATTAATTTCAATTAATAGAATAATAATATTTATTTTTATTATATTAGAAAGATTTATAGTAAAACGATTAATTTTACTTAAATATTTTCAAAATTCACTCGAATGATTACAAAACTATCCCCCATTTGAACACTCATTTAATGAAATTCCTTTGATTTTTAAAAAAGAAAATAAAAAAAATAAAATTTAATTTTAAACTTATAAAATTTATAAATTAAAAATTAAATTTAATATGGCAGATTAGTGCGATGAATTTAAGCTTCATATATAAAGATATATTTCATTTATTAAGAATTGCTACATGAAATATATTTTCACTTCAAGATCCTAACTCTCCTTTTGCTGATAATTTAGTTGTATTTTATAATATTACTATATATAATATTATCAATAATTATTTCGATAACATTATTTATAATAATAAATATCATTTTAAGAAAATTTAGAAATCGATTTTTATTAGAAAATAATTTAATTGAAATTATTTGAACTATTTTTCCAATAATTGTATTAATAATTATTGCATTTCCATCATTAAAAACTCTTTATTTTGTTGATGAAATATGGACATTCTCATATTTTACAATTAAAGCTATTGGTCATCAATGATATTGAAGATATGAATATCCAGAATTTTATTTAAATTATGATTCTTTTATAATCAATGATTATTCAAATTTAAGATTATTTCGACTATTAGATGTAGATAATCGAATTATTATTCCATTTAAAACCCCAATTCCTTTAATTACAACATCTGTTGATGTAATTCACTCATGAACAATTCCATCCTTAGGAATAAAAATAGATGCAACTCCAGGACGACTTAATCAAATAATATTATTTACATACCGACCAGGATTATTTTTTGGCCAATGTTCAGAAATTTGTGGAACAAATCATAGATTTATACCTATCGTAGTAGAATCAACATCAATAAATGATTTTGGAAATTGATTACTTAGAATAATAACTTTATAAAATCCTAAGATAAAAAATTAGTTAAACATATAACATTAAATTGTCAATTTAAAATTATTAATTTTTTAATATTTTTTATTTATATTTTATTTAACAATAATAATTTAATCATTAGATGTCTGAAATGAAAGAATTGGTCTCTTAAACCATATTATAGTATAAATTCGATATACTTCTAATGGCCAATATTTAAATATTTTTTTATACCACAGATAAAACCAATATTATGATCAATTCTTCTATTTTTCACATTAAGAATTATTTACATTATAATCATTAATCTTCATTATTTATTTATTAATTTTTCTCCATATAAAAATAAAAAGAAAATATTAAAAAATAAGAATAAAAATTTATGAAAGTGAATATGATAAACCTATTATCAATTTTCGACCCATCTACATATATTATACTTATAATAAATTGAATTAGTTTATTACTACCATTAATAATGATACCAATAATATATTGATTTATTCTCTCTCGTTTAAATATATTATGAATTAAACTTATAATAATAATTTACAATGAATTTAAATTACTAATTAGTTACAAATATATATTTAATATAATTATTTTCTTAAGAATACTAATAATAATTATACTTTATAATTTAATAGGATTAATACCATATACTTTCACTCCTACAAGTCACTTATCAATTAATTTATCATTAACAATATCAATATGATTAACATATATATTTTACGGTTGAACTATAAATTCAGAAAAGATATTAATTCATTTAGTACCACTAAATACACCTTTAATATTAATAAATTTTATAGTATTAATTGAAACAATCAGAAACATTATTCGTCCATGAGCATTATCAATTCGACTAACAGCTAATATATTAGCAGGATATTTACTTTTAACTTTACTAGGATCGTCAATAGAAAGTTCCTGATTAATTATTATTCCATTTATAATCATTATTCAAAATATATTATTTATTCTAGAAATCTCAGTTTTATTTATTCAATCGTATGTAATTTCCATTCTTAGACTTCTATACTTTAATGAATCTAATCATTAAAATCATTAAATTAAAAAAAAATTGTTTATCTTAAATAAACACTAAAACAAATGAAAAATCATCCATTTCATCTAGTAACACCCAGGCCTTGACCAATAATATTATCTATTAATTTAATAAATTTATTAATAAGAGCTATTATAATTTTTCAATTTAAAATTAATTGAATTCTATTTATATCATTAATTACTATATTATTTACTATAGCACAATGATGACGAGATGTAATTCGTGAAAGAACATTTCAAGGAATGCACTCATATATAGTATTAGATTTAATAAAATTAGGAAAGTGTTTGGTGTTGTGGTGCATTATATTTGAAATATTTACAGAGATTTCAAGAAAATATAAGTGTGAAACAAGATAAAACTATCTTTGAATCAAACTGAAGAATTTAAAAATTCATAAAGGTATGTATAAGTTAATAGAGAGACGTGGAATAGACAAAATTATTGGTACGGAGCCAAATAGGTTATGTGAACAGGTGAAACAGGCTAAAGAGATTAGCATAATTAGATATTGAAAGGAACAATTATGCAGTTAATTATAAAATCGTGTTAGAGGATATATTGTATTGTAATTGTGAAAGATTTCCTCACCACCCTAGGGGTATTTATCATGGCGCGTTACCCTTTTTTTATTATAATGGGTGGTTCGCCAATAGTCATGTCATCCCACTTTCTAAAATGAAATTAATTTTAAATAAAACATAACAAAAACATAATTTTTGTATTCATTATAAAATAAAGTATTACATTTTGAAATAATAATAATAGATAATCTTGAATAATATTAATAAGAAAACATAACAAAACGTACTCTTCAAATACTACCAGTAAAACCTTAAATCTTGTGAAATAGTACATACTAAGCAAATAAATAAAACTCTATTAATGTATTAAAACATATTGAAAAGAATAAGTTGAATATATATACATCAAAATTGATGTTTTAAGAAAAGTGAAATTAAAAGAACATCGTTGAAAATCTAGTTCCTATTAAAAAGTTTTTAATTTTCGATTTTTAGAAGAGATGTCTGCACGCCTTTCCAACTGACTATTATTTACAGTTAATGCAATATACAATAATAAGTAATAATACAATAAATTATATTCTTTCGTTCAGTAAGTGGTGTAAGTTTAATACAACAACAGAAATAATGAATAAACGAGGATAAATATTGATAAATATATATAAAATATAAGTATCATTAAATAATCAGCGGTTTGTTGTTCGTGTTGAGTTTTATTTGGCTTTAGGATAAACATCAGAGTGTCATATATAATTAATCACTTGATAAATTTTACTAAGTAATTTGTAAATGTTTTCATTCAAAATGTCAAAATTGATTCGGAAAGACCCTTTTCAATTTCATTATTAATTTTATACATCGATTTAAGTAAAAAAGTATACCTAATCTTATAAAAATATGATAAAAAATATATTCCTTTCAGGAAAAAGATAAATTTATTAAATAAAAATTTTTGGGGGTGTTTATTAGGATAATAAAATAATAAATAACCAAAATAAATCCGTAATAAATAAATAAATAAGATAAATATTTTATCATAAAAATTCAATAAGATAATGTAAACTTTAAAGATTAGATAAAAAATAAGTATTCCCATAAAAATAACTATAATAAACAAAAAGGAAATACATAAATTAATGTATAAAGATTCATAATATACTCTGTAGGTAACATTTTTAAATTCAAAAGGATAAAAGATTCATAAAACTAAACGAAATGAGTATCTTAGTGTAAACACCATAGATATATAAAATATACAAAATATTGTAATTCTAATATCTCTATTAATAAAGAAATATTCAATAATTATATCCTTAGAGAGAAAACCTGACAAAAAGAAACACCCGCATAGACTTAATTTTCCAATTAATAGAACTATACCATTTAAAGGTATTAAAATTCTCATAGAATTAAAATTTCGAATATCTTGGTTATTATTAGATCTATGAATAAATCTTCTTGCACATATAAATATTATTGATTTAAATAAAGCATGAATAACTAAATGAAAGAAGGCTAAATCCACTAACCCTACAGATAAAATTCTTATTATTAATCCTAACTGACTTAAAGTTGATAGGGCAATAATTTTCTTTAAATCGTATTCAAAATTAGCAATAGAACTAGCCATAAATATAGTAAAGATTGAGATAAATAAAATAACGTTATTATTTATTGTAAACACTAAACTGTAATAATGGATTAATAAATAAACCCCTGCAGTAACTAAGGTTGAAGAATGAACTAAAGTAGAAATAGGGGTTGGAGCTATTATAGCTGCAGGTAACCATAAAGAAAAGGGTATTTGAGCTCTTTTAGTTAAAGCGCTTAAAAATATGAAAAATATTATAAATCTATCTATTTCATAAAATATTAAATTTCACGACCCATTTGCGGAATTTGAAACAATCAATATTAAAAATCCAATATCTCCAACCCGATTACATACAATTGTTAAAACTCCAGAATTAAAAGCTCTATATCTTTGATAATAAATAATTAAACCAAAAGAAATTAAACCTAGCCCATCCCATCCTAATAAAATTGATAAAACTCTGGGACTTAAAATTATTAAACATATTGATAGAATAAATAAAATTAATAAATAAAAAAACCGACAAATTCTTTTATCTGACCTTATATATTCAATTCTGTAAATTATTACGCATGAGGAAATAATAGAAACAACTCCGATAAATATTAATCTAATAAAATCCAAATAAATAATTATTCTAAATTTTATACAAAACAAATTTATTAAATCCCATTCTAAAATAATTACATATTTAGATGTATATAAATATAGGCCTAAAAATAGATATAGTATTCCAGAAAATAGTATGAATAAACTAATTAAAAACATTTTTATGATAATTTAAAATATAAATACATATATCATTGACACCACAAGTCAATATTTTAATTAAACTATTTAAATAAAATATATTTAAAATTAATATGAAAAAATAATTAAATTTAAAAATATAAAATTTAGGGGAATTCAATGCATCAATAAAATATAATAATCTAAAATATTAGCATTAAAAATCTTTAAAAAGAAATTTATTTTTCCATGTTGAACATAAATATATAAATATAATGAATAACAAAATCTAAGAAAACAATAAAAAATTAATAAATAAATCAAATATTTGAATCATAAATAAATAATTATTAACAAAAATACCTCACCAACTAAGTTTAATGAAACAGGAGCAGATATATTAGATGTACAAAATATAAATCAAAATATAGATATTGGAGGCATTAACGCTATTATCCCCTTATTTAAAAATATAATCCGTCTCCCTGAAGATTTATAACACAAATTTACTGAATAAAATAAACCCGAAGAACATAATCCATGAGCAATTATAATAATATAACTACCTACAAATCCTAAAAGTATTTCAGTTATTATAGATCTTAATAAAATTCTTATATGAATTACTGAAGAATAAGCTACCAAAATCTTTATATCAATTTGACGTAAACATAAAATTGAAACAATTAACCCCCCAATTAATCTAAATACTAAAATTACCAAATTTACAAAATAAAAATTAGAATAAAAAATATATATAAATCGCAATAAACCATATGTTCCTAATTTTAATAAAATAGCTGCTAAAATTATTGATCCAAACACAGGGGCTTCAACATGAGCTTTTAATAATCATCCATGTAATATAAATATAGGAATTTTCACTAAAAATGAACTTAATATATAAATAAATATAAAAATATTTAAATTATAATCTATTATTTCTATTAAATTTATTAGCGCTAAATTATTCAAATAAATAATAATTAATAAAAAAACCAGTAAGGGAAATGAAAAAAATATTGTATAAAACATCAGATAATAACCAGCTAATAATCGTATGTTACCTGTCCCTCATTTTACAATAATTAAACATATAATAATTAACCTTACCTCAAAAAAGAACTAAAATATTAAAAAATTTATTGTTAAAAATGTAAAATATAAAACAATCAACAAAATCAAATTTAAATTAAAACAAATTCTAGATAAATTTATTAACAAAATCAAATTAAAAATTCATAAATTTAAAATAACTAATATAAATGAAAAAAAATTAAAGCCAAAATTAAACCTAATTGTGTTTCAATATATTTCATTTCTAAAATTGAATAATAATATAAATCTAATAAACATCAAAATAAAAATGTAAATTTTAAAAATTTATTTAAATTATAAAGAAAAAATAATATCAAAATTATTAAAAAAGCTTTTATCATGTTAAATTTAATATTGAAATTCTTTGATTCCCATAAAAATAAGTACAATTAACTAAAATTCTCAAACCAATAACTCTATCGCACACAGAAAATACTATAAAATATATGAAAATTCATTCATTAGAATAAATTTCAAACATAAAGATTATTGATAGTATAGAAATTACAAAAAATTGTATACTAATCAATATTATCAATAAATCACTCTTAAAAACGAAAATCAACATAAAATTTAATAAAATTAAAATAAGTGAATAAGCAATAAAATAAAATCATTATTTTAGTTAAATAGTTTAATCTAAAACATAAATCTTGTAAATTTAAAATATCATATAATAATTTTAACTAATTAACCACAAAATATTTTATTATACAAAATACATAATAATTTTATTTTCAAAAAAAATTAAATAGATAATTATCATTAATCTCCAAAATTAATATTTAAATTAAACTACTTTTTGAATAAAATAAAATAAAATAAAATGATAATATATATTAAATATATATCAAAATAGCAGAATATTTTGTTGGTGTCGAATTTTGATTTCAAACGAACAACAAATTGAAAATTAGTTTGTAATTTATACGATAGAACCTAATAGATAATAAGAAATAAACTTACATCAAAGGTTAATAAGGAAGTAACTAGTAAAGTTAGATAAGGTCCATAATTATCTAAAATAATATTTATTTCAATCAATAAAATAAATCATTAATCTTATAATAAAATTAAATTAATCATTAATCATTAAACGCCTTCTGTGTACTAGCAAGATTTCCACCCATTTTGGTAAAGATCAAAGTAAGAAAAGAACTTTATGAAATAAAAGAAAAGGATAATGCTAGAAATAGTAAAATTAAAAATTTAGCCAGAGTAACAAGGAACGATAATAAATTAAGATGTCACAAACCTCGTTATAACGAAGAAGCATACACAGATGAATAATTCAATAAGAAATTAATAGAAAGTTACGTATCTAGCCTTACACAAGGGAAAGGAAAATATGAACAAGACCTGGAAAAAGAAATCAAATTAACTAAGGAGAATACAATCAAAGAATGGCAAAATATATGAGAGGAATCTAACACAGGAATCTGGACTAAAAGGCTGATTAGAGATATTGAGAAATGGGTCACAAGAAAGCACGGGTATGTAAATTTTTATACCACACAGATACTTACAGGTCATGGTTGCTTCAACCAATATACGAAAAAGAAATAGGTGAATACCAAACGGATCACTGCTGGTACAGCTGTCAAACACAAGATGATGCGCAACCCACTCTGCTTTACTGTAAGAAATGGAAAGATCAAAGGCAAAAATTAACGCACAATCTAGAAATTAATATCCAATGAGAGCCTAATGAGATAATTGATGCAATTATCCCAGACTAAAATAAATGGAACGCTTTCCAAAGTTTCTGTCCAGAAGTACTGAATAAAAGACAGGCCGATGAAAGAGTAACACAAAAGACTGAAAGAGAGAACACTACAATATGATAATCTATTGTACTGTAAGAATAAGATACATACCATCTATGGGTAACAAATTAAAAGTAAAACCCTCAGGAAGATAAATATAATATAATTTAACAGAAGCGAACGCAAACCTGAAACAGGAAAGAAATATTAACCTAATTAAAATATAGATAATAATTTCCACTTAATTAAAAATAGAGAGATTGTAAAACAATAAACGTGATATATTGTATTACAACAATATTAGTACAATAAGAGTCCTTACTAGTGAATGTAATCTAAAGAGGTGCGAAGAGTTTTGGAAGCAATGCAACTAAATTAACTAAAATATAAATAATAGTAAACCGTGAAATTAAATAATAACGTACCAAGAAATGCATAAACTTTGAAGACGCTGTCAAAGCTAAAAACCATAAATAACGAATCTAGTAAATCATTATAACAGAATCCAAACAAATGACAGGTCGACTAGATGGATAACCTAACACCGCACAACCCAGTCTTCAGTTTCAGACGCTGGACAACCAAATTGGACAATTGGGGCCGCAGAAATCGACTTCAGAAGCAAAAAATTCAGAATGAATTTGCAGTTTTTCGATCCTAGGATAGGGTCAGATGCAGTGGACAGCAAAAGAAGGGTTATATTTACGTTCCTGACACCCTAGGCTTCCGTTAGAGGCGCTGCTCAACCAGATCGGACAATTAGGGCCGCTGAAATCGACATGAGAATCATAAGATTGAGAATAAATAAGCAGTTTTTCCATTCTATGGCAGGTTTGGACGCAATAAAAGGCAAAGTAATGTTTATACTTACGTTCCGCACAACCCAGGCTGCAGTTTGAGCCGCTGCTCAGCCATATCGGACAAGTAGGGCCGCTGAAATTGACTCCAGAAGCACAAAATTCGGAATGAATTTGAAGTTTTTCGATCATAGGATAGGTTCAGATGCAATGGAAAGCAAAATAATGTTTATATTTACGTTCCGCACAACCTAGGCTTCAGTTAGAGACGCTACTCAACCAGATCGGACAATTAGGGCCGCAGAAATCCATTTGAGAAGCATAAAATTGAGAACAAGTAAGCAGTTTTTCGATCTTATGATAGATACCGATACAGCGGATGGCAGAATAATGATTGTATTTAGTGTAATAGTAATTTAGTAATAATTTTAATTCCATAAACTTTAAAAATTTATATGCTCATACACTAAAATATAAAGATTTAACAAAAAATTAATCATGATAAAAAATTTTTATTCTTATTTTTCATCTATAATAATTATCTTTTTATCAGTATTTTCTCTCATATTAAACAATATATTTTTCATTTGACTAATTATAGAAATTACTAACTTAATTTTTTTATCATCATTAGCTATTTCAAAAAATATGAAAATTAGAGTTCTTTATTTTTTTATTTCATTTATTAGAAGATCTCTAATTTTAACGGGAATTTTATTTAATAATTTTAATGTATACTCATCAATCCTAATAATAATGGGAACTTCATTAACAGTGACACAGATTTACAAACTACAGATGAATTGCATTTAATTCATTAATGATTATTATTTTTTAAATCTAACGCAGACTACTTTCAACGTTTCTATCTTCAACGTTAATTCTCCAATTCTCCGTTCATTTCTTTTGTTGCATTGCTTTTACTTTATACGTTATGCAAATATTTTCATACTAATGCTATTTCCTTCGACGCATGTCGACTTTCTTGTTCGGAGTACAACCGTAGCGCCCAGCGCGTACCCAACGCTACCGCAGTCGCTCGGACGGCAAACTCGTGCTCTCATTGGCCGGTGTTTTTCATTAATAACTCGTTAACGAAGCCTCATCTTACATTTTCGCTAAGGAAAAAGTTGTTTCAAATCACCCCCTGAATCACCCCTTTTAAGGAACTGCGACATTTTTGTTACACCCTGTATATTTATTCCACCAATAGGAGTATTTTCTTTAAAATGATTAGTGTTAGAGAACTTAGTAATTAAACTTAATGGTTTTAATCTTATCCTATCTATCGTTATTGTAATATCAAGACTATTAATAATTTGAAATTATTTAAATTTTATTAATAATAATTTATTCAATAAAAATTACTCAAATATATTCTTAAAATACAAATATATAGATATGTGAATTTTATTAATTATAACTATTATAGTAATTATATTTAGAATCATATACATTTACTTTAAAATCTAATTTCTGAAAAATTATATTTTATTTTTAAATTTGCAATTTAATATTTTGTTTAAATTATAGAAATTATATTAATAGTATTAGAAAATTTTATTTTCATAAATAAATTTACAATTTATTCCTTTTATCAGACATAACACTCTAATACTTTATTTAAAGATTTTAAGTTAATTTTAAACTATTAATCTTCAAAATTAAAAATATAAATTTAATTTTATAAATCTTAATTTCTTCGTGAATGAAAAAATGATTATACTCCACTAATCATAAAAATATTGGCATATTATATTTTATATTCGCTATATGATCAGGAATAATTGGTTCATCAATAAGATTTATTATTCGATTAGAATTAAGAAGACAGGGGCATGAATTAAAAATGATCAGATTTATAATTCAATTGTAACGTCTCATGCTTTTGTTATAATTTTTTTTATGGTTATACCATTCATAATTGGAGATTTTGGGAACTGATTAGTTCCCTTAATGATTGGAGCTCCAGATATGGCATTTCCACGAATAAACAATATAAGATTTTGATTACTACCTCCTTCAATTTTTTCATTATTAATAAGAAATTATTTAAATTCAGGATCAGTCACAGGATGAACAATTTACCCTCCATTATCATCATTTATATACCACCCATCATCATCTACCGATCTAACAATTTTTTCCCTTCATATCGCCGGAGTATCATCAATCATAGGGGCTATTAATTTTTTAGTGACAATTTTCAATATAATAAATTATTCGCTACAATATGATCAAATACCTTTATTCCCATGATCAGTTATAATTACAGCAATTTTACTTTTACTATCACTACCTGTTCTTGCTGGAGCAATTACAATACTTTTATCAGATCGAAATTTAAATTCTTCTTTTTTTACCCTATAGGAGGGGGTGACCCAATTTTATACCAACACTTATTTTGATTCTTTGGACATCCAAAAGTTTATATTCTAATTCTTCCAGGATTTGGACTAATCTCACATATTATTTTAAACGAAAGAGGTAAAAAAGCAACATTTGGAAACATAGGAATAGTATACGCAATACTAGGAATTGGTTTTCTAGGATTTATTGTATGAGCACATCACATATTTACTGTTGGAATAGATGTAGATACTCGCGCTTATTTCACATCAGCAACTATAATTACTGCCATTCCCACTGGCATTAAAGTTTTTAGATGACTAGCAACATTCCATGGATCAAAAGCTTACGCAAATCCAACAACTTTATGATCTATGGGATTTATTTTTTTGTTTACAATAGGAGGATTAACAGGAATTATATTATCAAATTCATCTATTCATATTTTACTTCATGATACATACTATGTTGTAGGACATTTTCATTATGTACTTTCAATAGGAGCAGTATTTAGAATTATTGCAAGATTATTTCACTGATATCCTTTAATTACTGGCTTAACACTAAACAAAAAATTTCTTAAAATTCAATTTTATTTTATATTTATTGGAGTAAATATAACATTCTTCCCTCAACATTTTTTAGGATTAATAGGAATACCACGACGATATTCAGATTACCCTGACGCGTATTACTGTTGAAATTTTTTACCTTCACTAGGATCATTAATTTCAATTAATAGAATAATAATATTTATTTTTATTATATTAGAAAGATTTATAGTAAAACGATTAATTTTACTTAAATATTTTCAAAATTCACTCGAATGATTACAAAACTATCCCCCATTTGAACACTCATTTAATGAAATTCCTTTGATTTTTAAAAAAGAAAATAAAAAAAATAAAATTTAATTTTAAACTTATAAAATTTATAAATTAAAAATTAAATTTAATATGGCAGATTAGTGCGATGAATTTAAGCTTCATATATAAAGATATATTTCATTTATTAAGAATTGCTACATGAAATATATTTTCACTTCAAGATCCTAACTCTCCTTTTGCTGATAATTTAGTTGTATTTTATAATATTACTATATATAATATTATCAATAATTATTTCGATAACATTATTTATAATAATAAATATCATTTTAAGAAAATTTAGAAATCGATTTTTATTAGAAAATAATTTAATTGAAATTATTTGAACTATTTTTCCAATAATTGTATTAATAATTATTGCATTTCCATCATTAAAAACTCTTTATTTTGTTGATGAAATATGGACATTCTCATATTTTACAATTAAAGCTATTGGTCATCAATGATATTGAAGATATGAATATCCAGAATTTTATTTAAATTATGATTCTTTTATAATCAATGATTATTCAAATTTAAGATTATTTCGACTATTAGATGTAGATAATCGAATTATTATTCCATTTAAAACCCCAATTCCTTTAATTACAACATCTGTTGATGTAATTCACTCATGAACAATTCCATCCTTAGGAATAAAAATAGATGCAACTCCAGGACGACTTAATCAAATAATATTATTTACATACCGACCAGGATTATTTTTTGGCCAATGTTCAGAAATTTGTGGAACAAATCATAGATTTATACCTATCGTAGTAGAATCAACATCAATAAATGATTTTGGAAATTGATTACTTAGAATAATAACTTTATAAAATCCTAAGATAAAAAATTAGTTAAACATATAACATTAAATTGTCAATTTAAAATTATTAATTTTTTAATATTTTTTATTTATATTTTATTTAACAATAATAATTTAATCATTAGATGTCTGAAATGAAAGAATTGGTCTCTTAAACCATATTATAGTATAAATTCGATATACTTCTAATGGCCAATATTTAAATATTTTTTTATACCACAGATAAAACCAATATTATGATCAATTCTTCTATTTTTCACATTAAGAATTATTTACATTATAATCATTAATCTTCATTATTTATTTATTAATTTTTCTCCATATAAAAATAAAAAGAAAATATTAAAAAATAAGAATAAAAATTTATGAAAGTGAATATGATAAACCTATTATCAATTTTCGACCCATCTACATATATTATACTTATAATAAATTGAATTAGTTTATTACTACCATTAATAATGATACCAATAATATATTGATTTATTCTCTCTCGTTTAAATATATTATGAATTAAACTTATAATAATAATTTACAATGAATTTAAATTACTAATTAGTTACAAATATATATTTAATATAATTATTTTCTTAAGAATACTAATAATAATTATACTTTATAATTTAATAGGATTAATACCATATACTTTCACTCCTACAAGTCACTTATCAATTAATTTATCATTAACAATATCAATATGATTAACATATATATTTTACGGTTGAACTATAAATTCAGAAAAGATATTAATTCATTTAGTACCACTAAATACACCTTTAATATTAATAAATTTTATAGTATTAATTGAAACAATCAGAAACATTATTCGTCCATGAGCATTATCAATTCGACTAACAGCTAATATATTAGCAGGATATTTACTTTTAACTTTACTAGGATCGTCAATAGAAAGTTCCTGATTAATTATTATTCCATTTATAATCATTATTCAAAATATATTATTTATTCTAGAAATCTCAGTTTTATTTATTCAATCGTATGTAATTTCCATTCTTAGACTTCTATACTTTAATGAATCTAATCATTAAAATCATTAAATTAAAAAAAAATTGTTTATCTTAAATAAACACTAAAACAAATGAAAAATCATCCATTTCATCTAGTAACACCCAGGCCTTGACCAATAATATTATCTATTAATTTAATAAATTTATTAATAAGAGCTATTATAATTTTTCAATTTAAAATTAATTGAATTCTATTTATATCATTAATTACTATATTATTTACTATAGCACAATGATGACGAGATGTAATTCGTGAAAGAACATTTCAAGGAATGCACTCATATATAGTATTAGATTTAATAAAATTAGGAAAGTGTTTGGTGTTGTGGTGCATTATATTTGAAATATTTACAGAGATTTCAAGAAAATATAAGTGTGAAACAAGATAAAACTATCTTTGAATCAAACTGAAGAATTTAAAAATTCATAAAGGTATGTATAAGTTAATAGAGAGACGTGGAATAGACAAAATTATTGGTACGGAGCCAAATAGGTTATGTGAACAGGTGAAACAGGCTAAAGAGATTAGCATAATTAGATATTGAAAGGAACAATTATGCAGTTAATTATAAAATCGTGTTAGAGGATATATTGTATTGTAATTGTGAAAGATTTCCTCACCACCCTAGGGGTATTTATCATGGCGCGTTACCCTTTTTTTATTATAATGGGTGGTTCGCCAATAGTCATGTCATCCCACTTTCTAAAATGAAATTAATTTTAAATAAAACATAACAAAAACATAATTTTTGTATTCATTATAAAATAAAGTATTACATTTTGAAATAATAATAATAGATAATCTTGAATAATATTAATAAGAAAACATAACAAAACGTACTCTTCAAATACTACCAGTAAAACCTTAAATCTTGTGAAATAGTACATACTAAGCAAATAAATAAAACTCTATTAATGTATTAAAACATATTGAAAAGAATAAGTTGAATATATATACATCAAAATTGATGTTTTAAGAAAAGTGAAATTAAAAGAACATCGTTGAAAATCTAGTTCCTATTAAAAAGTTTTTAATTTTCGATTTTTAGAAGAGATGTCTGCACGCCTTTCCAACTGACTATTATTTACAGTTAATGCAATATACAATAATAAGTAATAATACAATAAATTATATTCTTTCGTTCAGTAAGTGGTGTAAGTTTAATACAACAACAGAAATAATGAATAAACGAGGATAAATATTGATAAATATATATAAAATATAAGTATCATTAAATAATCAGCGGTTTGTTGTTCGTGTTGAGTTTTATTTGGCTTTAGGATAAACATCAGAGTGTCATATATAATTAATCACTTGATAAATTTTACTAAGTAATTTGTAAATGTTTTCATTCAAAATGTCAAAATTGATTCGGAAAGACCCTTTTCAATTTCATTATTAATTTTATACATCGATTTAAGTAAAAAAGTATACCTAATCTTATAAAAATATGATAAAAAATATATTCCTTTCAGGAAAAAGATAAATTTATTAAATAAAAATTTTTGGGGGTGTTTATGAGGATAATAAAATAATAAATAACCAAAATAAATCCGTAATAAATAAATAAATAAAATAAATATTTTATCATAAAAATTCAATAAGATAATGTAAACTTTAAAGATTAGATAAAAAATAAGTATTCCCATAAAAATAACTATAATAAACAAAAAGGAAATACATAAATTAATGTATAAAGATTCATAATATACTCTGTAGGTAACATTTTTAAATTCAAAAGGATAAAAGATTCATAAAACTAAACGAAATGAGTATCTTAGTGTAAACACCATAGATATATAAAATATACAAAATATTGTAATTCTAATATCTCTATTAATAAAGAAATATTCAATAATTATATCCTTAGAGAGAAAACCTGACAAAAAGAAACACCCGCATAGACTTAATTTTCCAATTAATAGAACTATACCATTTAAAGGTATTAAAATTCTCATAGAATTAAAATTTCGAATATCTTGGTTATTATTAGATCTATGAATAAATCTTCTTGCACATATAAATATTATTGATTTAAATAAAGCATGAATAACTAAATGAAAGAAGGCTAAATCCACTAACCCTACAGATAAAATTCTTATTATTAATCCTAACTGACTTAAAGTTGATAGGGCAATAATTTTCTTTAAATCATATTCAAAATTAGCAATAGAACTAGCCATAAATATAGTAAAGATTGAGATAAATAAAATAACGTTATTATTTATTGTAAACACTAAACTGTAATAATGGATTAATAAATAAACCCCTGCAGTAACTAAGGTTGAAGAATGAACTAAAGTAGAAATAAGGGTTGGAGCTATTATAGCTGCAGGTAACCATAAAGAAAAGGGTATTTGAGCTCTTTTAGTTAAAGCGCTTAAAAATATGAAAAATATTATAAATCTATCTATTTCATAAAATATTAAATTTCACGACCCATTTGCGGAATTTGAAACAATCAATATTAAAAATCCAATATCTCCAACCCGATTACATACAATTGTTAAAACTCCAGAATTAAAAGCTCTATATCTTTGATAATAAATAATTAAACCAAAAGAAATTAAACCTAGCCCATCCCATCCTAATAAAATTGATAAAACTCTGGGACTTAAAATTATTAAACATATTGATAGAATAAATAAAATTAATAAATAAAAAAACCGACAAATTCTTTTATCTGACCTTATATATTCAATTCTGTAAATTATTACGCATGAGGAAATAATAGAAACAACTCCGATAAATATTAATCTAATAAAATCCAAATAAATAATTATTCTAAATTTTATACAAAACAAATTTATTAAATCCCATTCTAAAATAATTACATATTTAGATGTATATAAATATAGGCCTAAAAATAGATATAGTATTCCAGAAAATAGTATGAATAAACTAATTAAAAACATTTTTATGATAATTTAAAATATAAATACATATATCATTGACACCACAAGTCAATATTTTAATTAAACTATTTAAATAAAATATATTTAAAATTAATATGAAAAAATAATTAAATTTAAAAATATAAAATTTAGGGGAATTCAATGCATCAATAAAATATAATAATCTAAAATATTAGCATTAAAAATCTTTAAAAAGAAATTTATTTTTCCATGTTGAACATAAATATATAAATATAATGAATAACAAAATCTAAGAAAACAATAAAAAATTAATAAATAAATCAAATATTTGAATCATAAATAAATAATTATTAACAAAAATACCTCACCAACTAAGTTTAATGAAACAGGAGCAGATATATTAGATGTACAAAATATAAATCAAAATATAGATATTGGAGGCATTAACGCTATTATCCCCTTATTTAAAAATATAATCCGTCTCCCTGAAGATTTATAACACAAATTTACTGAATAAAATAAACCCGAAGAACATAATCCATGAGCAATTATAATAATATAACTACCTACAAATCCTAAAAGTATTTCAGTTATTATAGATCTTAATAAAATTCTTATATGAATTACTGAAGAATAAGCTACCAAAATCTTTATATCAATTTGACGTAAACATAAAATTGAAACAATTAACCCCCCAATTAATCTAAATACTAAAATTACCAAATTTACAAAATAAAAATTAGAATAAAAAATATATATAAATCGCAATAAACCATATGTTCCTAATTTTAATAAAATAGCTGCTAAAATTATTGATCCAAACACAGGGGCTTCAACATGAGCTTTTAATAATCATCCATGTAATATAAATATAGGAATTTTCACTAAAAATGAACTTAATATATAAATAAATATAAAAATATTTAAATTATAATCTATTATTTCTATTAAATTTATTAGCGCTAAATTATTCAAATAAATAATAATTAATAAAAAAACCAGTAAGGGAAATGAAAAAAATATTGTATAAAACATCAGATAATAACCAGCTAATAATCGTATGTTACCTGTCCCTCATTTTACAATAATTAAACATATAATAATTAACCTTACCTCAAAAAAGAAATAAAATATTAAAAAATTTATTGTTAAAAATGTAAAATATAAAACAATCAACAAAATCAAATTTAAATTAAAACAAATTCTAGATAAATTTATTAACAAAATCAAATTAAAAATTCATAAATTTAAAATAACTAATATAAATGAAAAAAAATTAAAGCCAAAATTAAACCTAATTGTGTTTCAATATATTTCATTTCTAAAATTGAATAATAATATAAATCTAATAAACATCAAAATAAAAATGTAAATTTTAAAAATTTATTTAAATTATAAAGAAAAAATAATATCAAAATTATTAAAAAAGCTTTTATCATGTTAAATTTAATATTGAAATTCTTTGATTCCCATAAAAATAAGTACAATTAACTAAAATTCTCAAACCAATAACTCTATCGCACACAGAAAATACTATAAAATATATGAAAATTCATTCATTAGAATAAATTTCAAACATAAAGATTATTGATAGTATAGAAATTACAAAAAATTGTATACTAATCAATATTATCAATAAATCACTCTTAAAAACGAAAATCAACATAAAATTTAATAAAATTAAAATAAGTGAATAAGCAATAAAATAAAATCATTATTTTAGTTAAATAGTTTAATCTAAAACATAAATCTTGTAAATTTAAAATATCATATAATAATTTTAACTAATTAACCACAAAATATTTTATTATACAAAATACATAATAATTTTATTTTCAAAAAAAATTAAATAGATAATTATCATTAATCTCCAAAATTAATATTTAAATTAAACTACTTTTTGAATAAAATAAAATAAAATAAAATGATAATATATATTAAATATATATCAAAATAGCAGAATATTTTGTTGGTGTCGAATTTTGATTTCAAACGAACAGCAAATTGAAAATTAGTTTGTAATTTATACGATAGAACCTAATAGATAATAAGAAATAAACTTACATCAAAGGTTAATAAGGAAGTAACTGGTAAAGTTAGATAAGGTCCATAATTATCTAAAATAATATTTATTTCAATCAATAAAATAAATCATTATTCTTATAATAAAATTAAGTTAATCATTAATCATTAAACGCCTTCTGTGTACTAGCAAGATTTCCACCCATTTTGGTAAAGATCAAAGTAAGAAAAGAACTTTATGAAATAAAAGAAAAGGATAATGCTAGAAATAGTAAAATTAAAAATTTAGCCAGAGTAACAAGGAACGATAATAAATTAAGATGTCACAAACCTCGTTATAACGAAGAAGCATACACAGATGAATAATTCAATAAGAAATTAATAGAAAGTTACGTATCTAGCCTTACACAAGGGAAAGGAAAATATGAACAAGACCTGGAAAAAGAAATCAAATTAACTAAGGAGAATACAATCAAAGAATGGCAAAATATATGAGAGGAATCTAACACAGGAATCTGGACTAAAAGGCTGATTAGAGATATTGAGAAATGGGTCACAAGAAAGCACGGGTATGTAAATTTTTATACCACACAGATACTTACAGGTCATGGTTGCTTCAACCAATATACGAAAAAGAAATAGGTGAATACCAAACGGATCACTGCTGGTACAGCTGTCAAACACAAGATGATGCGCAACCCACTCTGCTTTACTGTAAGAAATGGAAAGATCAAAGGCAAAAATTAACGCACAATCTAGAAATTAATATCCAATGAGAGCCTAATGAGATAATTGATGCAATTATCCCAGACTAAAATAAATGGAACGCTTTCCAAAGTTTCTGTCCAGAAGTACTGAATAAAAGACAGGCCGATGAAAGAGTAACACAAAAGACTGAAAGAGAGAACACTACAATATGATAATCTATTGTACTGTAAGAATAAGATACATACCATCTATGGGTAACAAATTAAAAGTAAAACCCTCAGGAAGATAAATATAATATAATTTAACAGAAGCGAACGCAAACCTGAAACAGGAAAGAAATATTAACCTAATTAAAATATAGATAATAATTTCCACTTAATTAAAAATAGAGAGATTGTAAAACAATAAACGTGATATATTGTATTACAACAATATTAGTACAATAAGAGTCCTTACTAGTGAATGTAATCTAAAGAGGTGCGAAGAGTTTTGGAAGCAATGCAACTAAATTAACTAAAATATAAATAATAGTAAACCGTGAAATTAAATAATAACGTACCAAGAAATGCATAAACTTTGAAGACGCTGTCAAAGCTAAAAACCATAAATAACGAATCTAGTAAATCATTATAACAGAATCCAAACAAATGACAGGTCGACTAGATGGATAACCTAACACCGCACAACCCAGTCTTCAGTTTCAGACGCTGGACAACCAAATTGGACAATTGGGGCCGCAGAAATCGACTTCAGAAGCAAAAAATTCAGAATGAATTTGCAGTTTTTCGATCCTAGGATAGGGTCAGATGCAGTGGACAGCAAAAGAAGGGTTATATTTACGTTCCTGACACCCTAGGCTTCCGTTAGAGGCGCTGCTCAACCAGATCGGACAATTAGGGCCGCTGAAATCGACATGAGAATCATAAGATTGAGAATAAATAAGCAGTTTTTCCATTCTATGGCAGGTTTGGACGCAATAAAAGGCAAAGTAATGTTTATACTTACGTTCCGCACAACCCAGGCTGCAGTTTGAGCCGCTGCTCAGCCATATCGGACAAGTAGGGCCGCTGAAATTGACTCCAGAAGCACAAAATTCGGAATGAATTTGAAGTTTTTCGATCATAGGATAGGTTCAGATGCAATGGAAAGCAAAATAATGTTTATATTTACGTTCCGCACAACCTAGGCTTCAGTTAGAGACGCTACTCAACCAGATCGGACAATTAGGGCCGCAGAAATCCATTTGAGAAGCATAAAATTGAGAACAAGTAAGCAGTTTTTCGATCTTATGATAGATACCGATACAGCGGATGGCAGAATAATGATTGTATTTAGTGTAATAGTAATTTAGTAATAATTTTAATTCCATAAACTTTAAAAATTTATATGCTCATACACTAAAATATAAAGATTTAACAAAAAATTAATCATGATAAAAAATTTTTATTCTTATTTTTCATCTATAATAATTATCTTTTTATCAGTATTTTCTCTCATATTAAACAATATATTTTTCATTTGACTAATTATAGAAATTACTAACTTAATTTTTTTATCATCATTAGCTATTTCAAAAAATATGAAAATTAGAGTTCTTTATTTTTTTATTTCATTTATTAGAAGATCTCTAATTTTAACGGGAATTTTATTTAATAATTTTAATGTATACTCATCAATCCTAATAATAATGGGAACTTCATTAAAATTAGGGATTATTCCATTTAATGCTTGATTTAATTTTATATTTAAATCAATTAATTTCATAAATGCATTCTTATTAATAACATTCATAAAATTAATTCCTTTTATTCTTTTAATAAATTCAATCCCGATAAAAGAATTATTAATTATAATTACTCTAAATTTAATTGTATCACCTCTATTAATATTAAATAAAAATTCTTTAATACTAATAATATCATTTTCTTCAATTTATCAAACTTCATTAATAATAACATTAATATATTTAAATTTGTATATTTTTATTCTTTACTTCATCATATATTCAGTATTATCATATAATATAATCTATTTAATCATAGATATAAAATTAGAAAATAAAATAGAAATAATAATCTTTAACAATAAATCAAAACTTACATTTTCTTATTTATTACTAACATATACAGGGTGTAACAAAAATGTCGCAGTTCCTTAAAAGGGGTGATTTAGGGGGTGATTTGAAACAACTTTTTCCTTAGCGAAAATGTAAGATGACGCTTCGTTAACGAGTTATTAACGAAAAACACCGGCCAATGAGAGCGCGAGTTTGCCGTCCGAGCGACTGCGGTAGCGTTGGGTACGCGCTGGGCGCTACGGTTGTACTCCGAACAAGAAAGTCGACATGCGTCGAAGAAAATAGCATTAGTATGAAAACTGAAAGCGACATAATAAATAACACCGAGTCCTTTTTTTGTTTATCACTTGAAGTGAATAATTACTTAAAATCGAGGAAAACTACGTGCAACGTAAGAATACGAATATGTAAATCTCTTATTCGCATAACGTATAAACGAAAAAGCAATACAACGAAAAATAAAGGAAGAAGAGAACAAACTTCACCTGTAGTTTGTAAACCTGTGTCACTGGGTCACTGTACCGATCCTGGTCATCGACCGTCGAAATGGTTTATGCTAGGGCACGCGTTTAGGTAATTTATGGCTTTATTGCTTTGGTTTCGAAGGAGACATGATCTCGGAGTGTCCGAACAAAGAAGGTCTGAGGTGCTTAAACTACGTGGGGGGTACAAGGAGCTTCTTTGGAAAAATTCTACCCTGCCATAAACCATTCCAGAGGTCGATGACCAGTATCGGTACAGTGACCCAGTGACACAGATTTACAAACTACAGATGAATTGCATTTAATTCATTAATGATTATTATTTTTTAAATCTAACGCAGACTACTTTCAACGTTTCTATCTTCAACGTTAATTCTCCAATTCTCCGTTCATTTCTTTTGTTGCATTGCTTTTACTTTATACGTTATGCAAATATTTTCATACTAATGCTATTTCCTTCGACGCATGTCGACTTTCTTGTTCGGAGTACAACCGTAGCGCCCAGCGCGTACCCAACGCTACCGCAGTCGCTCGGACGGCAAACTCGTGCTCTCATTGGCCGGTGTTTTTCATTAATAACTCGTTAACGAAGCCTCATCTTACATTTTCGCTAAGGAAAAAGTTGTTTCAAATCACCCCCTGAATCACCCCTTTTAAGGAACTGCGACATTTTTGTTACACCCTGTATATTTATTCCACCAATAGGAGTATTTTCTTTAAAATGATTAGTGTTAGAGAACTTAGTAATTAAACTTAATGGTTTTAATCTTATCCTATCTATCGTTATTGTAATATCAAGACTATTAATAATTTGAAATTATTTAAATTTTATTAATAATAATTTATTCAATAAAAATTACTCAAATATATTCTTAAAATACAAATATATAGATATGTGAATTTTATTAATTATAACTATTATAGTAATTATATTTAGAATCATATACATTTACTTTAAAATCTAATTTCTGAAAAATTATATTTTATTTTTAAATTTGCAATTTAATATTTTGTTTAAATTATAGAAATTATATTAATAGTATTAGAAAATTTTATTTTCATAAATAAATTTACAATTTATTCCTTTTATCAGACATAACACTCTAATACTTTATTTAAAGATTTTAAGTTAATTTTAAACTATTAATCTTCAAAATTAAAAATATAAATTTAATTTTATAAATCTTAATTTCTTCGTGAATGAAAAAATGATTATACTCCACTAATCATAAAAATATTGGCATATTATATTTTATATTCGCTATATGATCAGGAATAATTGGTTCATCAATAAGATTTATTATTCGATTAGAATTAAGAAGACAGGGGCATGAATTAAAAATGATCAGATTTATAATTCAATTGTAACGTCTCATGCTTTTGTTATAATTTTTTTTATGGTTATACCATTCATAATTGGAGATTTTGGGAACTGATTAGTTCCCTTAATGAT
The DNA here is from genome assembly GCF_051401765.1 of Calliopsis andreniformis. NCBI lineage: Eukaryota > Metazoa > Arthropoda > Insecta > Hymenoptera > Andrenidae > Calliopsis > Calliopsis andreniformis. Next base: position 195,788 of record NW_027480783.1, read on the forward strand.
TGGAGCTCCAGATATGGCATTTCCACGAATAAACAATATAAGATTTTGATTACTACCTCCTTCAATTTTTTCATTATTAATAAGAAATTATTTAAATTCAGGATCAGTCACAGGATGAACAATTTACCCTCCATTATCATCATTTATATACCACCCATCATCATCTACCGATCTAACAATTTTTTCCCTTCATATCGCCGGAGTATCATCAATCATAGGGGCTATTAATTTTTTAGTGACAATTTTCAATATAATAAATTATTCGCTACAATATGATCAAATACCTTTATTCCCATGATCAGTTATAATTACAGCAATTTTACTTTTACTATCACTACCTGTTCTTGCTGGAGCAATTACAATACTTTTATCAGATCGAAATTTAAATTCTTCTTTTTTTACCCTATAGGAGGGGGTGACCCAATTTTATACCAACACTTATTTTGATTCTTTGGACATCCAAAAGTTTATATTCTAATTCTTCCAGGATTTGGACTAATCTCACATATTATTTTAAACGAAAGAGGTAAAAAAGCAACATTTGGAAACATAGGAATAGTATACGCAATACTAGGAATTGGTTTTCTAGGATTTATTGTATGAGCACATCACATATTTACTGTTGGAATAGATGTAGATACTCGCGCTTATTTCACATCAGCAACTATAATTACTGCCATTCCCACTGGCATTAAAGTTTTTAGATGACTAGCAACATTCCATGGATCAAAAGCTTACGCAAATCCAACAACTTTATGATCTATGGGATTTATTTTTTTGTTTACAATAGGAGGATTAACAGGAATTATATTATCAAATTCATCTATTCATATTTTACTTCATGATACATACTATGTTGTAGGACATTTTCATTATGTACTTTCAATAGGAGCAGTATTTAGAATTATTGCAAGATTATTTCACTGATATCCTTTAATTACTGGCTTAACACTAAACAAAAAATTTCTTAAAATTCAATTTTATTTTATATTTATTGGAGTAAATATAACATTCTTCCCTCAACATTTTTTAGGATTAATAGGAATACCACGACGATATTCAGATTACCCTGACGCGTATTACTGTTGAAATTTTTTACCTTCACTAGGATCATTAATTTCAATTAATAGAATAATAATATTTATTTTTATTATATTAGAAAGATTTATAGTAAAACGATTAATTTTACTTAAATATTTTCAAAATTCACTCGAATGATTACAAAACTATCCCCCATTTGAACACTCATTTAATGAAATTCCTTTGATTTTTAAAAAAGAAAATAAAAAAAATAAAATTTAATTTTAAACTTATAAAATTTATAAATTAAAAATTAAATTTAATATGGCAGATTAGTGCGATGAATTTAAGCTTCATATATAAAGATATATTTCATTTATTAAGAATTGCTACATGAAATATATTTTCACTTCAAGATCCTAACTCTCCTTTTGCTGATAATTTAGTTGTATTTTATAATATTACTATATATAATATTATCAATAATTATTTCGATAACATTATTTATAATAATAAATATCATTTTAAGAAAATTTAGAAATCGATTTTTATTAGAAAATAATTTAATTGAAATTATTTGAACTATTTTTCCAATAATTGTATTAATAATTATTGCATTTCCATCATTAAAAACTCTTTATTTTGTTGATGAAATATGGACATTCTCATATTTTACAATTAAAGCTATTGGTCATCAATGATATTGAAGATATGAATATCCAGAATTTTATTTAAATTATGATTCTTTTATAATCAATGATTATTCAAATTTAAGATTATTTCGACTATTAGATGTAGATAATCGAATTATTATTCCATTTAAAACCCCAATTCCTTTAATTACAACATCTGTTGATGTAATTCACTCATGAACAATTCCATCCTTAGGAATAAAAATAGATGCAACTCCAGGACGACTTAATCAAATAATATTATTTACATACCGACCAGGATTATTTTTTGGCCAATGTTCAGAAATTTGTGGAACAAATCATAGATTTATACCTATCGTAGTAGAATCAACATCAATAAATGATTTTGGAAATTGATTACTTAGAATAATAACTTTATAAAATCCTAAGATAAAAAATTAGTTAAACATATAACATTAAATTGTCAATTTAAAATTATTAATTTTTTAATATTTTTTATTTATATTTTATTTAACAATAATAATTTAATCATTAGATGTCTGAAATGAAAGAATTGGTCTCTTAAACCATATTATAGTATAAATTCGATATACTTCTAATGGCCAATATTTAAATATTTTTTTATACCACAGATAAAACCAATATTATGATCAATTCTTCTATTTTTCACATTAAGAATTATTTACATTATAATCATTAATCTTCATTATTTATTTATTAATTTTTCTCCATATAAAAATAAAAAGAAAATATTAAAAAATAAGAATAAAAATTTATGAAAGTGAATATGATAAACCTATTATCAATTTTCGACCCATCTACATATATTATACTTATAATAAATTGAATTAGTTTATTACTACCATTAATAATGATACCAATAATATATTGATTTATTCTCTCTCGTTTAAATATATTATGAATTAAACTTATAATAATAATTTACAATGAATTTAAATTACTAATTAGTTACAAATATATATTTAATATAATTATTTTCTTAAGAATACTAATAATAATTATACTTTATAATTTAATAGGATTAATACCATATACTTTCACTCCTACAAGTCACTTATCAATTAATTTATCATTAACAATATCAATATGATTAACATATATATTTTACGGTTGAACTATAAATTCAGAAAAGATATTAATTCATTTAGTACCACTAAATACACCTTTAATATTAATAAATTTTATAGTATTAATTGAAACAATCAGAAACATTATTCGTCCATGAGCATTATCAATTCGACTAACAGCTAATATATTAGCAGGATATTTACTTTTAACTTTACTAGGATCGTCAATAGAAAGTTCCTGATTAATTATTATTCCATTTATAATCATTATTCAAAATATATTATTTATTCTAGAAATCTCAGTTTTATTTATTCAATCGTATGTAATTTCCATTCTTAGACTTCTATACTTTAATGAATCTAATCATTAAAATCATTAAATTAAAAAAAAATTGTTTATCTTAAATAAACACTAAAACAAATGAAAAATCATCCATTTCATCTAGTAACACCCAGGCCTTGACCAATAATATTATCTATTAATTTAATAAATTTATTAATAAGAGCTATTATAATTTTTCAATTTAAAATTAATTGAATTCTATTTATATCATTAATTACTATATTATTTACTATAGCACAATGATGACGAGATGTAATTCGTGAAAGAACATTTCAAGGAATGCACTCATATATAGTATTAGATTTAATAAAATTAGGAAAGTGTTTGGTGTTGTGGTGCATTATATTTGAAATATTTACAGAGATTTCAAGAAAATATAAGTGTGAAACAAGATAAAACTATCTTTGAATCAAACTGAAGAATTTAAAAATTCATAAAGGTATGTATAAGTTAATAGAGAGACGTGGAATAGACAAAATTATTGGTACGGAGCCAAATAGGTTATGTGAACAGGTGAAACAGGCTAAAGAGATTAGCATAATTAGATATTGAAAGGAACAATTATGCAGTTAATTATAAAATCGTGTTAGAGGATATATTGTATTGTAATTGTGAAAGATTTCCTCACCACCCTAGGGGTATTTATCATGGCGCGTTACCCTTTTTTTATTATAATGGGTGGTTCGCCAATAGTCATGTCATCCCACTTTCTAAAATGAAATTAATTTTAAATAAAACATAACAAAAACATAATTTTTGTATTCATTATAAAATAAAGTATTACATTTTGAAATAATAATAATAGATAATCTTGAATAATATTAATAAGAAAACATAACAAAACGTACTCTTCAAATACTACCAGTAAAACCTTAAATCTTGTGAAATAGTACATACTAAGCAAATAAATAAAACTCTATTAATGTATTAAAACATATTGAAAAGAATAAGTTGAATATATATACATCAAAATTGATGTTTTAAGAAAAGTGAAATTAAAAGAACATCGTTGAAAATCTAGTTCCTATTAAAAAGTTTTTAATTTTCGATTTTTAGAAGAGATGTCTGCACGCCTTTCCAACTGACTATTATTTACAGTTAATGCAATATACAATAATAAGTAATAATACAATAAATTATATTCTTTCGTTCAGTAAGTGGTGTAAGTTTAATACAACAACAGAAATAATGAATAAACGAGGATAAATATTGATAAATATATATAAAATATAAGTATCATTAAATAATCAGCGGTTTGTTGTTCGTGTTGAGTTTTATTTGGCTTTAGGATAAACATCAGAGTGTCATATATAATTAATCACTTGATAAATTTTACTAAGTAATTTGTAAATGTTTTCATTCAAAATGTCAAAATTGATTCGGAAAGACCCTTTTCAATTTCATTATTAATTTTATACATCGATTTAAGTAAAAAAGTATACCTAATCTTATAAAAATATGATAAAAAATATATTCCTTTCAGGAAAAAGATAAATTTATTAAATAAAAATTTTTGGGGGTGTTTATGAGGATAATAAAATAATAAATAACCAAAATAAATCCGTAATAAATAAATAAATAAAATAAATATTTTATCATAAAAATTCAATAAGATAATGTAAACTTTAAAGATTAGATAAAAAATAAGTATTCCCATAAAAATAACTATAATAAACAAAAAGGAAATACATAAATTAATGTATAAAGATTCATAATATACTCTGTAGGTAACATTTTTAAATTCAAAAGGATAAAAGATTCATAAAACTAAACGAAATGAGTATCTTAGTGTAAACACCATAGATATATAAAATATACAAAATATTGTAATTCTAATATCTCTATTAATAAAGAAATATTCAATAATTATATCCTTAGAGAGAAAACCTGACAAAAAGAAACACCCGCATAGACTTAATTTTCCAATTAATAGAACTATACCATTTAAAGGTATTAAAATTCTCATAGAATTAAAATTTCGAATATCTTGGTTATTATTAGATCTATGAATAAATCTTCTTGCACATATAAATATTATTGATTTAAATAAAGCATGAATAACTAAATGAAAGAAGGCTAAATCCACTAACCCTACAGATAAAATTCTTATTATTAATCCTAACTGACTTAAAGTTGATAGGGCAATAATTTTCTTTAAATCATATTCAAAATTAGCAATAGAACTAGCCATAAATATAGTAAAGATTGAGATAAATAAAATAACGTTATTATTTATTGTAAACACTAAACTGTAATAATGGATTAATAAATAAACCCCTGCAGTAACTAAGGTTGAAGAATGAACTAAAGTAGAAATAAGGGTTGGAGCTATTATAGCTGCAGGTAACCATAAAGAAAAGGGTATTTGAGCTCTTTTAGTTAAAGCGCTTAAAAATATGAAAAATATTATAAATCTATCTATTTCATAAAATATTAAATTTCACGACCCATTTGCGGAATTTGAAACAATCAATATTAAAAATCCAATATCTCCAACCCGATTACATACAATTGTTAAAACTCCAGAATTAAAAGCTCTATATCTTTGATAATAAATAATTAAACCAAAAGAAATTAAACCTAGCCCATCCCATCCTAATAAAATTGATAAAACTCTGGGACTTAAAATTATTAAACATATTGATAGAATAAATAAAATTAATAAATAAAAAAACCGACAAATTCTTTTATCTGACCTTATATATTCAATTCTGTAAATTATTACGCATGAGGAAATAATAGAAACAACTCCGATAAATATTAATCTAATAAAATCCAAATAAATAATTATTCTAAATTTTATACAAAACAAATTTATTAAATCCCATTCTAAAATAATTACATATTTAGATGTATATAAATATAGGCCTAAAAATAGATATAGTATTCCAGAAAATAGTATGAATAAACTAATTAAAAACATTTTTATGATAATTTAAAATATAAATACATATATCATTGACACCACAAGTCAATATTTTAATTAAACTATTTAAATAAAATATATTTAAAATTAATATGAAAAAATAATTAAATTTAAAAATATAAAATTTAGGGGAATTCAATGCATCAATAAAATATAATAATCTAAAATATTAGCATTAAAAATCTTTAAAAAGAAATTTATTTTTCCATGTTGAACATAAATATATAAATATAATGAATAACAAAATCTAAGAAAACAATAAAAAATTAATAAATAAATCAAATATTTGAATCATAAATAAATAATTATTAACAAAAATACCTCACCAACTAAGTTTAATGAAACAGGAGCAGATATATTAGATGTACAAAATATAAATCAAAATATAGATATTGGAGGCATTAACGCTATTATCCCCTTATTTAAAAATATAATCCGTCTCCCTGAAGATTTATAACACAAATTTACTGAATAAAATAAACCCGAAGAACATAATCCATGAGCAATTATAATAATATAACTACCTACAAATCCTAAAAGTATTTCAGTTATTATAGATCTTAATAAAATTCTTATATGAATTACTGAAGAATAAGCTACCAAAATCTTTATATCAATTTGACGTAAACATAAAATTGAAACAATTAACCCCCCAATTAATCTAAATACTAAAATTACCAAATTTACAAAATAAAAATTAGAATAAAAAATATATATAAATCGCAATAAACCATATGTTCCTAATTTTAATAAAATAGCTGCTAAAATTATTGATCCAAACACAGGGGCTTCAACATGAGCTTTTAATAATCATCCATGTAATATAAATATAGGAATTTTCACTAAAAATGAACTTAATATATAAATAAATATAAAAATATTTAAATTATAATCTATTATTTCTATTAAATTTATTAGCGCTAAATTATTCAAATAAATAATAATTAATAAAAAAACCAGTAAGGGAAATGAAAAAAATATTGTATAAAACATCAGATAATAACCAGCTAATAATCGTATGTTACCTGTCCCTCATTTTACAATAATTAAACATATAATAATTAACCTTACCTCAAAAAAGAAATAAAATATTAAAAAATTTATTGTTAAAAATGTAAAATATAAAACAATCAACAAAATCAAATTTAAATTAAAACAAATTCTAGATAAATTTATTAACAAAATCAAATTAAAAATTCATAAATTTAAAATAACTAATATAAATGAAAAAAAATTAAAGCCAAAATTAAACCTAATTGTGTTTCAATATATTTCATTTCTAAAATTGAATAATAATATAAATCTAATAAACATCAAAATAAAAATGTAAATTTTAAAAATTTATTTAAATTATAAAGAAAAAATAATATCAAAATTATTAAAAAAGCTTTTATCATGTTAAATTTAATATTGAAATTCTTTGATTCCCATAAAAATAAGTACAATTAACTAAAATTCTCAAACCAATAACTCTATCGCACACAGAAAATACTATAAAATATATGAAAATTCATTCATTAGAATAAATTTCAAACATAAAGATTATTGATAGTATAGAAATTACAAAAAATTGTATACTAATCAATATTATCAATAAATCACTCTTAAAAACGAAAATCAACATAAAATTTAATAAAATTAAAATAAGTGAATAAGCAATAAAATAAAATCATTATTTTAGTTAAATAGTTTAATCTAAAACATAAATCTTGTAAATTTAAAATATCATATAATAATTTTAACTAATTAACCACAAAATATTTTATTATACAAAATACATAATAATTTTATTTTCAAAAAAAATTAAATAGATAATTATCATTAATCTCCAAAATTAATATTTAAATTAAACTACTTTTTGAATAAAATAAAATAAAATAAAATGATAATATATATTAAATATATATCAAAATAGCAGAATATTTTGTTGGTGTCGAATTTTGATTTCAAACGAACAGCAAATTGAAAATTAGTTTGTAATTTATACGATAGAACCTAATAGATAATAAGAAATAAACTTACATCAAAGGTTAATAAGGAAGTAACTGGTAAAGTTAGATAAGGTCCATAATTATCTAAAATAATATTTATTTCAATCAATAAAATAAATCATTATTCTTATAATAAAATTAAGTTAATCATTAATCATTAAACGCCTTCTGTGTACTAGCAAGATTTCCACCCATTTTGGTAAAGATCAAAGTAAGAAAAGAACTTTATGAAATAAAAGAAAAGGATAATGCTAGAAATAGTAAAATTAAAAATTTAGCCAGAGTAACAAGGAACGATAATAAATTAAGATGTCACAAACCTCGTTATAACGAAGAAGCATACACAGATGAATAATTCAATAAGAAATTAATAGAAAGTTACGTATCTAGCCTTACACAAGGGAAAGGAAAATATGAACAAGACCTGGAAAAAGAAATCAAATTAACTAAGGAGAATACAATCAAAGAATGGCAAAATATATGAGAGGAATCTAACACAGGAATCTGGACTAAAAGGCTGATTAGAGATATTGAGAAATGGGTCACAAGAAAGCACGGGTATGTAAATTTTTATACCACACAGATACTTACAGGTCATGGTTGCTTCAACCAATATACGAAAAAGAAATAGGTGAATACCAAACGGATCACTGCTGGTACAGCTGTCAAACACAAGATGATGCGCAACCCACTCTGCTTTACTGTAAGAAATGGAAAGATCAAAGGCAAAAATTAACGCACAATCTAGAAATTAATATCCAATGAGAGCCTAATGAGATAATTGATGCAATTATCCCAGACTAAAATAAATGGAACGCTTTCCAAAGTTTCTGTCCAGAAGTACTGAATAAAAGACAGGCCGATGAAAGAGTAACACAAAAGACTGAAAGAGAGAACACTACAATATGATAATCTATTGTACTGTAAGAATAAGATACATACCATCTATGGGTAACAAATTAAAAGTAAAACCCTCAGGAAGATAAATATAATATAATTTAACAGAAGCGAACGCAAACCTGAAACAGGAAAGAAATATTAACCTAATTAAAATATAGATAATAATTTCCACTTAATTAAAAATAGAGAGATTGTAAAACAATAAACGTGATATATTGTATTACAACAATATTAGTACAATAAGAGTCCTTACTAGTGAATGTAATCTAAAGAGGTGCGAAGAGTTTTGGAAGCAATGCAACTAAATTAACTAAAATATAAATAATAGTAAACCGTGAAATTAAATAATAACGTACCAAGAAATGCATAAACTTTGAAGACGCTGTCAAAGCTAAAAACCATAAATAACGAATCTAGTAAATCATTATAACAGAATCCAAACAAATGACAGGTCGACTAGATGGATAACCTAACACCGCACAACCCAGTCTTCAGTTTCAGACGCTGGACAACCAAATTGGACAATTGGGGCCGCAGAAATCGACTTCAGAAGCAAAAAATTCAGAATGAATTTGCAGTTTTTCGATCCTAGGATAGGGTCAGATGCAGTGGACAGCAAAAGAAGGGTTATATTTACGTTCCTGACACCCTAGGCTTCCGTTAGAGGCGCTGCTCAACCAGATCGGACAATTAGGGCCGCTGAAATCGACATGAGAATCATAAGATTGAGAATAAATAAGCAGTTTTTCCATTCTATGGCAGGTTTGGACGCAATAAAAGGCAAAGTAATGTTTATACTTACGTTCCGCACAACCCAGGCTGCAGTTTGAGCCGCTGCTCAGCCATATCGGACAAGTAGGGCCGCTGAAATTGACTCCAGAAGCACAAAATTCGGAATGAATTTGAAGTTTTTCGATCATAGGATAGGTTCAGATGCAATGGAAAGCAAAATAATGTTTATATTTACGTTCCGCACAACCTAGGCTTCAGTTAGAGACGCTACTCAACCAGATCGGACAATTAGGGCCGCAGAAATCCATTTGAGAAGCATAAAATTGAGAACAAGTAAGCAGTTTTTCGATCTTATGATAGATACCGATACAGCGGATGGCAGAATAATGATTGTATTTAGTGTAATAGTAATTTAGTAATAATTTTAATTCCATAAACTTTAAAAATTTATATGCTCATACACTAAAATATAAAGATTTAACAAAAAATTAATCATGATAAAAAATTTTTATTCTTATTTTTCATCTATAATAATTATCTTTTTATCAGTATTTTCTCTCATATTAAACAATATATTTTTCATTTGACTAATTATAGAAATTACTAACTTAATTTTTTTATCATCATTAGCTATTTCAAAAAATATGAAAATTAGAGTTCTTTATTTTTTTATTTCATTTATTAGAAGATCTCTAATTTTAACGGGAATTTTATTTAATAATTTTAATGTATACTCATCAATCCTAATAATAATGGGAACTTCATTAAAATTAGGGATTATTCCATTTAATGCTTGATTTAATTTTATATTTAAATCAATTAATTTCATAAATGCATTCTTATTAATAACATTCATAAAATTAATTCCTTTTATTCTTTTAATAAATTCAATCCCGATAAAAGAATTATTAATTATAATTACTCTAAATTTAATTGTATCACCTCTATTAATATTAAATAAAAATTCTTTAATACTAATAATATCATTTTCTTCAATTTATCAAACTTCATTAATAATAACATTAATATATTTAAATTTGTATATTTTTATTCTTTACTTCATCATATATTCAGTATTATCATATAATATAATCTATTTAATCATAGATATAAAATTAGAAAATAAAATAGAAATAATAATCTTTAACAATAAATCAAAACTTACATTTTCTTATTTATTACTAACATATACAGGGTGTAACAAAAATGTCGCAGTTCCTTAAAAGGGGTGATTTAGGGGGTGATTTGAAACAACTTTTTCCTTAGCGAAAATGTAAGATGACGCTTCGTTAACGAGTTATTAACGAAAAACACCGGCCAATGAGAGCGCGAGTTTGCCGTCCGAGCGACTGCGGTAGCGTTGGGTACGCGCTGGGCGCTACGGTTGTACTCCGAACAAGAAAGTCGACATGCGTCGAAGAAAATAGCATTAGTATGAAAACTGAAAGCGACATAATAAATAACACCGAGTCCTTTTTTTGTTTATCACTTGAAGTGAATAATTACTTAAAATCGAGGAAAACTACGTGCAACGTAAGAATACGAATATGTAAATCTCTTATTCGCATAACGTATAAACGAAAAAGCAATACAACGAAAAATAAAGGAAGAAGAGAACAAACTTCACCTGTAGTTTGTAAACCTGTGTCACTGGGTCACTGTACCGATCCTGGTCATCGACCGTCGAAATGGTTTATGCTAGGGCACGCGTTTAGGTAATTTATGGCTTTATTGCTTTGGTTTCGAAGGAGACATGATCTCGGAGTGTCCGAACAAAGAAGGTCTGAGGTGCTTAAACTACGTGGGGGGTACAAGGAGCTTCTTTGGAAAAATTCTACCCTGCCATAAACCATTCCAGAGGTCGATGACCAGTATCGGTACAGTGACCCAGTGACACAGATTTACAAACTACAGATGAATTGCATTTAATTCATTAATGATTATTATTTTTTAAATCTAACGCAGACTACTTTCAACGTTTCTATCTTCAACGTTAATTCTCCAATTCTCCGTTCATTTCTTTTGTTGCATTGCTTTTACTTTATACGTTATGCAAATATTTTCATACTAATGCTATTTCCTTCGACGCATGTCGACTTTCTTGTTCGGAGTACAACCGTAGCGCCCAGCGCGTACCCAACGCTACCGCAGTCGCTCGGACGGCAAACTCGTGCTCTCATTGGCCGGTGTTTTTCATTAATAACTCGTTAACGAAGCCTCATCTTACATTTTCGCTAAGGAAAAAGTTGTTTCAAATCACCCCCTGAATCACCCCTTTTAAGGAACTGCGACATTTTTGTTACACCCTGTATATTTATTCCACCAATAGGAGTATTTTCTTTAAAATGATTAGTGTTAGAGAACTTAGTAATTAAACTTAATGGTTTTAATCTTATCCTATCTATCGTTATTGTAATATCAAGACTATTAATAATTTGAAATTATTTAAATTTTATTAATAATAATTTATTCAATAAAAATTACTCAAATATATTCTTAAAATACAAATATATAGATATGTGAATTTTATTAATTATAACTATTATAGTAATTATATTTAGAATCATATACATTTACTTTAAAATCTAATTTCTGAAAAATTATATTTTATTTTTAAATTTGCAATTTAATATTTTGTTTAAATTATAGAAATTATATTAATAGTATTAGAAAATTTTATTTTCATAAATAAATTTACAATTTATTCCTTTTATCAGACATAACACTCTAATACTTTATTTAAAGATTTTAAGTTAATTTTAAACTATTAATCTTCAAAATTAAAAATATAAATTTAATTTTATAAATCTTAATTTCTTCGTGAATGAAAAAATGATTATACTCCACTAATCATAAAAATATTGGCATATTATATTTTATATTCGCTATATGATCAGGAATAATTGGTTCATCAATAAGATTTATTATTCGATTAGAATTAAGAAGACAGGGGCATGAATTAAAAATGATCAGATTTATAATTCAATTGTAACGTCTCATGCTTTTGTTATAATTTTTTTTATGGTTATACCATTCATAATTGGAGATTTTGGGAACTGATTAGTTCCCTTAATGATTGGAGCTCCAGATATGGCATTTCCACGAATAAACAATATAAGATTTTGATTACTACCTCCTTCAATTTTTTCATTATTAATAAGAAATTATTTAAATTCAGGATCAGTCACAGGATGAACAATTTACCCTCCATTATCATCATTTATATACCACCCATCATCATCTACCGATCTAACAATTTTTTCCCTTCATATCGCCGGAGTATCATCAATCATAGGGGCTATTAATTTTTTAGTGACAATTTTCAATATAATAAATTATTCGCTACAATATGATCAAATACCTTTATTCCCATGATCAGTTATAATTACAGCAATTTTACTTTTACTATCACTACCTGTTCTTGCTGGAGCAATTACAATACTTTTATCAGATCGAAATTTAAATTCTTCTTTTTTTACCCTATAGGAGGGGGTGACCCAATTTTATACCAACACTTATTTTGATTCTTTGGACATCCAAAAGTTTATATTCTAATTCTTCCAGGATTTGGACTAATCTCACATATTATTTTAAACGAAAGAGGTAAAAAAGCAACATTTGGAAACATAGGAATAGTATACGCAATACTAGGAATTGGTTTTCTAGGATTTATTGTATGAGCACATCACATATTTACTGTTGGAATAGATGTAGATACTCGCGCTTATTTCACATCAGCAACTATAATTACTGCCATTCCCACTGGCATTAAAGTTTTTAGATGACTAGCAACATTCCATGGATCAAAAGCTTACGCAAATCCAACAACTTTATGATCTATGGGATTTATTTTTTTGTTTACAATAGGAGGATTAACAGGAATTATATTATCAAATTCATCTATTCATATTTTACTTCATGATACATACTATGTTGTAGGACATTTTCATTATGTACTTTCAATAGGAGCAGTATTTAGAATTATTGCAAGATTATTTCACTGATATCCTTTAATTACTGGCTTAACACTAAACAAAAAATTTCTTAAAATTCAATTTTATTTTATATTTATTGGAGTAAATATAACATTCTTCCCTCAACATTTTTTAGGATTAATAGGAATACCACGACGATATTCAGATTACCCTGACGCGTATTACTGTTGAAATTTTTTACCTTCACTAGGATCATTAATTTCAATTAATAGAATAATAATATTTATTTTTATTATATTAGAAAGATTTATAGTAAAACGATTAATTTTACTTAAATATTTTCAAAATTCACTCGAATGATTACAAAACTATCCCCCATTTGAACACTCATTTAATGAAATTCCTTTGATTTTTAAAAAAGAAAATAAAAAAAATAAAATTTAATTTTAAACTTATAAAATTTATAAATTAAAAATTAAATTTAATATGGCAGATTAGTGCGATGAATTTAAGCTTCATATATAAAGATATATTTCATTTATTAAGAATTGCTACATGAAATATATTTTCACTTCAAGATCCTAACTCTCCTTTTGCTGATAATTTAGTTGTATTTTATAATATTACTATATATAATATTATCAATAATTATTTCGATAACATTATTTATAATAATAAATATCATTTTAAGAAAATTTAGAAATCGATTTTTATTAGAAAATAATTTAATTGAAATTATTTGAACTATTTTTCCAATAATTGTATTAATAATTATTGCATTTCCATCATTAAAAACTCTTTATTTTGTTGATGAAATATGGACATTCTCATATTTTACAATTAAAGCTATTGGTCATCAATGATATTGAAGATATGAATATCCAGAATTTTATTTAAATTATGATTCTTTTATAATCAATGATTATTCAAATTTAAGATTATTTCGACTATTAGATGTAGATAATCGAATTATTATTCCATTTAAAACCCCAATTCCTTTAATTACAACATCTGTTGATGTAATTCACTCATGAACAATTCCATCCTTAGGAATAAAAATAGATGCAACTCCAGGACGACTTAATCAAATAATATTATTTACATACCGACCAGGATTATTTTTTGGCCAATGTTCAGAAATTTGTGGAACAAATCATAGATTTATACCTATCGTAGTAGAATCAACATCAATAAATGATTTTGGAAATTGATTACTTAGAATAATA